>NW_027273886.1:290000-297500 GCF_046630095.1 Trachinotus anak | reverse complement strand
CTGTGGGATCATAGCTGTTTATTTGGGGGAATGTTCTGTCAGTGCAGAGTGAGATCATCTGTTTTTATAGAGTCTGTGCTGTTGTTCAGTGAACTGATGCTGGTTAATGGTTCATCTTTCTGCTGATCCTTAGATTCAGGATTTAAAGCCTCTGAAAACAAGATTTTAAACAATAAAACAGCAGCAAACTATTTTCTATGTGAAGATATAGAGAATGAAGCCACGCCCCCTCTGTGTGATGTCACCTGAGCTTCTCTGGTCTTTGTTTCTGGCTCCCCCCACGTTTATAAACACACAGGCTCCGCCCACAGGTGAGATGACACAGTGCAGCGTTCAGGTGGCCTGAGGACTCATCAGAGTCTTTACCTGCTCCATCAGTGTCAGTGGTCCCAGTGGATCAGTCCAGTCCTCAATCTCTCTCCCAGTCTGACCCTGCTGTGTGTGTGTGTCTGTGTGTGTGTGTGTGTGTGTGTGTGTGGTCGTCTCTCACTTAGTAAAACAAACCTGACCTGGACCGATCACACGCAGAGCCACCGGCCTTCACGTCCAATCACAGGCCGGGCTGCACCTGAGTGACACCTGAGAGGAAACGCTGGAGCTCATCACTCTCACCTGTCCGTCTGCTGCAGCAGCTCCGCTCTGTGCCTCCCACACCTGTGACCCTCTGTCTCAGCTCCAGCTTCCTGTTCACCTGTGTCAGGTGTTTACCACAGCAGGTGTGTGTGCAGGGTTTTATATATTGAGGTGTTCAGCTGTTCTGCTTCACAGATCTTGTTGACTGTCATTATAAAACAGGCCAAGGTTGAACCACAACATCAACTTTCAAGAGATCCTGACGTTCTACATGGGCCTCGGACGGAGACCTGCACCTGGACCACACCTTGAATCCACCTGGTTCTGCCAGGTTTGAGGCCCAAACCCAGCCTGAGACTGTATTTTATTATCTTGTCTTCAAAGACAGAAAAGAAACGGTCACAGTGCAGAGCTGCTTCTACACTCACTCTGCAGGCGACTACCAGCGTGTCGAGCCTCTCAGCATCACCTTACCTGTCTAATGTCACAGTGCTGTGATGTCTCTGGATCACAGCTACATTTACAAACACTAACTCTGCCTCAGCTGATGAAGGAGTGTTGCTGTCTTGAACGTCGCTCTGGTGCAGGACAACTCTGCGACTCTCTGAACGTCCTTCACATTGTTCTGCACAGATCCTCACAGCGTTTAGTCGACCTGAAGCGTTTGCCCTTTCACAGAATATCTCACTTCCAGGAGACAATCTCTTCCCCTGTTCTCCTCATGCAGATGTTCAGCCCGCCCACTGATGAATCTGCAGTTATTGATGGCTTCATATAAGCAGTGAACTTCTCCAATCGGCCGGCATGGTAATTGTAAAGGAAGTCATATGCATAAAATTAATTATACGGCGCAATAAGGCCCATAAATCAGGTCACTATCAATTCAGCTGAAAATGTTTCAAGCACATGCTCCTCTGCAGGGTTCAAGGTAAAGAAGGGAAGGATTCCCCTTTTTTACCAAATCAAGAAAGTAATCTGTCAGGGAGGACAAAGACGTGTCTACACAATGGTTCCACCGAGGTCTCTGCTCTGTGGTCGGGAAAAAGAAATGAGCTTTTCCCCAATTGTCTGCTGCTTAATCTTATAAGGGCTGCAATCAAAGAAGAGGTTGATTCCTGAGCTGTTTGTGTCCCCCCCAGCAGAACCACCTCCACCTTCTCCACCATCATATGATGCTAAATGATGTGGTAAATGAAGCCCTTTGTAGAAACTGTACAGCTAATTACTGCGTTACTAAATGCTCTGCAGAGGAGTGAAATATTTACGGCAGCAGCAGCTTCCTGCAGGAGGCGGAGTGACGGCTCACAGAGCGGTGCAGGAACTAATTCGAAAGAACAATTACACGCGTTCAGTCCATTTATTTTCCATCGGATAATTATTTGATGTATTTATTTTAATGACATTGTGTAATTCAGTTCATCTCAGGCTCTCGCTGACTGCTAGCTTCAATTACCGGCCAGTCATTTATAACTCCCCGAGGCTAAAAAGAAGGTAATTGCCCAGATGGAATGCTTAATGAGGGTTGCACAATTATTTCCCAAGCTATTGAGATTTGTATTTTGTTAGCTACTTAATTAAATAGCCTCTTTTTCAACAGGTCCTTTTTTCTCTCAATCAGGGGCCACTGAGGAGCAGATTATTACACATCCACTGAGGCGTCACACTGACACTCGCGCTGTGTTTGTGGACGTTAGAAAAATGAAGCTTTTCCTCCTGTGAAATCACAGAGTGGTTATAAATTCATCAGCTGCAGCTGTGATACAGTATCTGCTGCTGCCTCTTCATCCTCCTCCTCCTCCTGTTTTACTCACTCAGAAACAGATACTTGTGATTTCATGTAGTTTCCTGTGATTTTAGTAAGATTTGCATATTTAATGAGCTATTTCTGAAAACAGAGAGCTGCTGTGACTTTTAACTGTCACATTAACAAACTACAAGTGATGTCAGAGTAAAGTTCTGCTGAGTCACTGTCTTCTCCATCATTTTCTGAGAGCTGGTCTTCTGAAATCAAACATGTTTAATATCACTGTAAGTTTTTATTGGCTCGTGCAGGAAGTGACGTGATCACCGTCGACTTCTCCAGCACCAAACAGGAAGCAGCAAACAGAGCTGACGGTGAGGAGACTCCAGGGAGGCAAAATCATTTCAAAATAAAACAGGAAATCATCATCAGTCATTTTTACTTTTGTCGATTTATTAACTTTAAATAATAAAAATAATAATTCAATTCAATTCAATTCAATTCAATTTTATTTGTATAGCGCCAAATCATAATATACATCATCTCAAGGCACTTTACAGGGTAAGGTCAAGACCTTACTTTGTTACAGAGAAAAACCCAACAGTTCCCACAACGAGCAAGCGCTTGGCGACTAATAATGTAGAATTTCAAAGAGCAAAGAAGCATGATGGGAAATCATCTGAAAGGAGTCAGGTGGTGTAAATAATGACCCTGCAGGATCCTCCGTCCTTCCACCATCTGACAGTGTGAGACTGAAATATTATTTATAGCTCAGTCATTGTTCTCAGTGCAAACTCCTTTCCAGCACCAGTGTCCAGTGTTACTCACGGATCAGCTGTTCAAACGCTCCCTTTGAAGACTGGGACAGTTTCTGGGTCTGAGTTGCATAATTGATTGAAGTGTGTGGAGAGCCGGTGTTTGCAGCTCAGCTGTAGTGAAGTGTCACAATAACCACTCTGACTCTGATGGACGGGGAACGATGGGTTCTGAGGCAGCGTGTTCCCTCTGTAATCTGCTGCTCATGAAGTGGTTCTGCAGCAGAGCAGTGGTGCTCCGACATGAGCAGCCTGTCACATGACAGGATCTAACACTAACATTAGTGTGACCGGCTCCGTGAGGCTCGTCAGCTAACACAAACTGAGGCTCTGCGCCCGCCGCTGCAGCTGCTCTCTTAATGAGGTGTCGCAGTACGCAGCCGTCCAGCCGGGCCCCGCCGGGCCCCACCGGGCCCCGCTGCTGTGACTCCACCTCATCTGTGTTATCATTACAGGAATGTGAAGGGGGGTCCTCTGTGAGGTGTGATCAGTTTCAGACTCATCAGAGGTTTGACTGTGAGTTTAAATTCACACCAGGCCACAGATTAGGGATAATGGTGTGGTTAGTGTGGTGGTCCAGAGCCTGGTCCAGACCCTGGTGGTTCAGATGTTCAGGATCTCCTCAGGATGAGCAGTAACTCATTAGGTCACATTCTCATTTGGTTTATGACAATTTACCTGCAGGACTCAGGAAGTTCGTCTCTGGTTCTGTTTCCTCTCGAAGTCCAAACGATGATGATGTGTTGAGGTTTTCTGACACTTCAGATTAGAAATGAATGAAAATTGAACCCAGAAAACGGCAGCAGGTTTTATTAACGACAAACTGAATTTATAAGGTAAAGAAAGTCAACACTCACAGCTGTACAATAATATCTGAGATTTCTCCATGTTGCAGTCATAACATCTGTCCTGTAAATTCTGTGATATAATTCTGCCTCCTGTCGTTCACACCTGTTCACACCTGTGTTCTCCCACTCCCTCCTCTTCCTCTTCCTCCTCCTCCTCCTCCTCCTCCTCACTGACTCAGGTGGAGGAGAACAGGAACCTCAGGTGGGTTCAGAGGACTCGTGTTCAGGCCTGATGCTGCTGCTCCTCCCATCAGAGTCGGCTGAACCTCAGCAGCAGACTGATGATGATGATGATGATGGTGAGGCTGCCTCGGCTGAATGATGTCAGCTCTGAGAAAGCTTTCTTATCATGATTCATTCACATCTCCAGTTTATGAGAGAGGCTGTTTGAGCAGTGAATGATGTGCTCTTTTATTATTACATTTGAAATGTTTCACGGCTAACATGTATGTTAAAGCAGCTATTAATCAAACATGGCAGCCGTGTAATTTGTCTCTGCCGGCCTGCCGTGTCGATACCAGCGAGCAGCGGCTTCTATAAAAGGCACAAACACATCAGCACTTTAATTAATGCAATTAAATGAAGCAACGATTTCTCAGGGGCCGGTGTCACGGGCTTCATGTGCCGGGCTGTTTGGAGAGCCTGAATCTATCAAACTGCTCACAGTGAAGATTTGATTCAAATGAAGCATAAAAATACAAATCATCAAATTAACTGGAGAATAAAACCTGTTCAGACCCAGGAGGTGTTTTATTTTGGTGCGAGACAGAGCTGAGCATCAAATATCATGATGAATAATTATAATCTGAAGCTGCATAATTCAGAGTCACAGAGTTTTGAGCTGCTCTGTGCAGCTGCTGCTTTCTACTGTTACCATCTTCATTATCTTAGGACAACAACTAATAATTATTTTCATTTCTAATGAATCTGACAATTATCTTTAATCTGTTAATCCTGTTTATAAAATGTGAGAAAAATGTGTTTATAATTTCTCACAGTAATAAATCTTCACATCTTGAATCTGTCAATAGTTAGCAATAGTTAGCATTTTAGCCTGTGAAAATTAATCAAAAATAAATTCTGATTAATTTTCTCAATAACTCATCATCAATCAGGGCAAATGACCACAACAATAATAAAACTGCATTGATTTTATTTGTAGTCTCCTCCCATACATGTCCCCTGTGGAGGCCAGAAGCTGCCAATATGATGAATAAATAAATGACTCAATAAAAACAATAATGAAATAATAAAAAAAGAAATGTAGAAATAAAAACTGTTGTCAAATAACTGCAGATTAATTTCAAAATAAATAAATAAAATAAATAAAATGTATTTATTGACAAATGACTTATTTATTTTAGATCATTTACAAATGTATTGTTTTATGTTTACATTTATCTCTGTTTGGATTTATTCCTGTATTTCTTCACCCATTTGTTAACGTCACATTTCTTTATTCACTGATGATAATGAAGCTTTAATCCTCAGTCGTTCCTCGGCTCGTTGCTGCGTTGATATCAGACTTCCTGTGTGTCCTCTAAGAAAAACGACCTCTATGTGAATTCATCTTATTATTCAGTCTTTTCAGTTCCTCGGTGGTTCGGAGGAGAATCATCTCACAAACAATCAAACTGAACCTTCTGTCTTTATAAAACTGTCTTCCTGAACAAACAGTTGCACAATGAACAGTTAGTGTTTGTAATTAGAGGCGTGTGATAAAGCATCAGTGGAGAGCGGCGCAGGCTGTGAGCAGGTCTGTATGTGGTGATAATGTCCCACAACATAATGCTAACACTTGTTTCCATAAAACAGGCAGTTTTACACCATGTTTTCATAGTAAGCTTTTATTTGACTGCAGTAACAGAGCTGTGAATTCATCAAAACCTTTACAGCTCACACTGACTCATGAACGTCTCCTCTAACAGCTGCAGACTCTTATAAAAGCTGCGTCCTCGCCGGCCGAGCCGCTGCTGTCTGAAAATATGAGGAAACTTTCTCCAGTTTCTCTGTGTGAACCCACTGCAGGAGGTCTGATCTGGATCTGTTAGTCCAGGTCTAAAAATAGACGACCTCCTTCTCTTCCTCCCTTGTTCAGTGCTCTGTCTTCACCAGACGGACGCTGCAAAATCCTGCAAATCACATGAATTTCTGCTTCATCAGTCGCCTCCATTTACACAGAGATCCTGTTATTCTGCCTCATCGGGGCCCAGTGGCTCCGCTGGTGCTGCAGCAACACAGGTTCGAGTCCGGACCTCAGCCTCTCTCTCTCTCTCTCCCTCTCTCTCTCTCTCTTTCTCTCTATGTCTCTCTCTCTCCCTCTCTCTGTCTCTCTCTCTCCCTCCCTGTCTCTGTCTCTCTCTCTGTCTCTCTCTCCCTCTCTGTCTCTTGCGTGACGTGTAGCAGCATCAGCGTCTGTCCCTCCACGTCAGCTCTCCCTGCTACACAGATGTAGATCCAGCTCTGTGGTGACCTCCGCTGTCGGCCTAAAGACCCCCCCCCCTCCTGTCACCTGTCACCTGTCACCTGCCGGCTCCCTGGGAGACTGAGCTGCAGCCCCGAGATAAGTTTAAAAAACACACAGGAGGTGGGAAAAAAGTCGGGGGGAGGGGGCTGTGGAGCTAATTTCCTTAATGAACGGCCTCAGCCTCCTCTTTGTCTGTAACAATGGCTGCTGCTCCACCCCCCCATCCACCCATCACCCTGTGGCTGTGAATGCAGAGACCACCCACCCAGAGGACGGGGGGGGGGGGGGGGGGGGGGGCATCAGCAGGTACAGCAACCCTTTCGGGAGTTCACAGGAAGTTCATCCAGCTGGCAGCGCTGACATCACAGAGGTCGATGACATCACAGAGGCCGATGACATCACAGACTCCTGATTCACCTGATCAGCAGACTCTCTGGCTCAGGTTCACTGCTGCTGATCTCTGATCACCTGAGTGAACGCTCAGTTTCAGTCTCACACAAACATGTCGACTTTTTCCTCCTGAACCAGAACCAGGATCAGGATCCGGATCAGGATCCAGCTGCCTTCAGCCAGGGGAAACAACTAGTGTCAGTACACAAGTTAATATCATTTAACACAAATCAGGAGTAAAAATATAAAACCTCAGTGTTTCAATGTTTTCTCATTATTTTGGTTAAAAACAAGTAAAAAAAACATGATGAGGTTTAAAAATGTGTGTGTTTGTTATTTTTTGTGTTTTATTGAAAAAAATAACAGAAAAATAAACAGAAGACAAAACAATAAACAGATCAAACTGAACACAGACACAACACGACAATATCAATTTCACCTCTCCTCTCTCAGGCTTCTCTCTGGATAACAACAGGTCGGTCAGCCAATCAGAAGAGAGGATCTGAGGGTGGTGACTGCTTTGTTGTGACATCACAAAATTCCAGAAGTCCTGACGGCTGGTTTTAAGGCTCAGTTTCTGAATACAGGCTGTGTGCATTTCTCTGTGGACTGAGGCTTTGATACTTTCACAGTATTAATATAGAACCTAGACCTGCTTTATAATCA
>NW_027273886.1:255000-285000 GCF_046630095.1 Trachinotus anak | reverse complement strand
GATGTTGAGAAGGTGAAAGTGAATGTTTCCCAGCTCTGCCCCCCCCTCCCCCCGATAATGAACCTGTGTGTGTGGAGGATCTGCATCATGTGAGATCTGTTCCTTCTCCACATCTGGACTCAGCATCTGTGTGTGTGTCATAGACTCAGATTAAAGGTGGATGCTGGTGATGTTTGGAGGGAGATGACAGTGAGAACCTCCTCCTCTTCCTCCTCTTCCTCCTCCTCCTCCTCCTCCTCCTCCTCCCTGTCTCCTCTTCCAGCTGATGGCGGGAGAGTGAAGTCACACTGAGTTTTAAAATATACTTCCCAAGCATTTCCTTCAGCACACACACTTTGATGTGAATGTGTGGAGGGCTGCTCCGCGCTGGAGCGTGGTCTAAAGTAAATACCACAGGGATGTTTGCTGTGAGAAAACAGGCCGAGGTCTCACATCTCCTCAAATAGAAGCTTGTGAGCGCAGAGAGGAGAGAGAGGAGGCTTCGAACCACAGACACCGACAACATCCAGGTGTGTGGAGCCGTGGTGTCGTCGCTGTGTGTTCATGCCCCTCAGTTAAAACCTGATGTGAACGCTGAGTGCGATGGGGAGGGGGGATGTGGGTGGGGTGGGGGGTCGAGTCTTTGATGAGGCTGATGATGTCCTGCGAGGTCAGGACGACAGGACTCACTCATTTTCAAACGGAGGTCAGAGCTGCAATAATATTTTCCCCCGGTGACATGAGCCTGTTCCCCTCGCGAAGCCGCCATCTGTACGCTCAAACCCCCAAGCTGAGTAAACTTGTGAGGGCAGGACACACACACACACACACACACACACACACACACACACACACACGTGAATGTTTGTCCTTGTGCAGTAACGTGGAGCGCTGACAGTTTATTTGACTCGTATGAACATCCATCATGAAACTTCTGACAGTAACAAGCTGCTTCTTCTCATGAAATTAGCATCAAAGTGTCGGTGTGAAAAATGAAATCTGTGGTTCGAGCTCAGAGCTCGACATAGATCCTGAGGCGACGGGATTCAGCTTCTCCTGAAGCTGGGATCAGCTCAGGCGTCAGCACCTGTCGGCAGCCTGGAGGCCGTGGTCAATTTTTAAAGAAGCTTTAGTTTCTTTAATTATGAGAAATATTCTTGTATCTGATAACCACGGGAAACTTTCTCATTATTAAATAATAATTAGAAATCTCCTCATCTGTACAACTTTCTTATAAATATTAGAAGGTTTAGCTTCATATCCAGAACATTATGAGAAAGATTAATGTTATGTAAATAAACAAATATTAAAGTAAATAAATTATAAATAATAATGAAACTGGAACTTAATGTACAACATAAATCAAAATCACAGTTATATATGAACACGTTTAATAAAACCAGTTTATAATCTGTCATGAGATTTTCACTGAAGCTTCAACTGTAAATTCACTGACGCTGTCGATTCAATCAATCAATCAATCACTTTATTTATCCACAGTTGTACAGTGAGCACACGTAGAAACATAAAAACATTAAAACATTAAAACATTAAAACACAGGGCACATACATCACTAAGACCAGAGGATGACGGACAGGAAGGGAATAAAAACAGATGATAAGTTAAAACAACTTGGACCTGTCAGAGGTTTGAAGAGTGTTTGTTTCCTCACTGTTGTTTTTTCTCCTAATTAAATGTTTTTATTCCTTATAATTATAATTTTTATCAGATGTTGTCTAATTATTAGAAATATTCTAGTATCTTATTAAGAGATTTTATGTCAAAGTGTCTTTTTATTTCTGAGATTTCTCAGAAATAAAACAAAATATGACAATTGTATAAATCATATTATTCTAACTTTCTCATAATTATGAGACATTTAACTTCAGTGTAGAATCTCATATAATGTGAAACTTTGTTATAAAAATCTTTTTTCATTGTGGAGATGAGCCTCTGCTCAGGAATGCTGAGTGTTTTCACTGTTCTCAGCTGTTTGATCGTCTGTTTCTTCAGTGTTTTGGTGAAATAATGGACAAATAGAACAGAAGGAGCTGAGAGATATAAAAACCCGCAGCTTTAGTCCTGGAGCTGATTCTGTGCAACTCAGTTAACTCAGTTAACCCTGAGTTAACTGAGTTTACTGGGTTAGCTGTGTTAACTGTGTTAACTTTGTTAGCTGTGTTAGCTGTGTTAGCTGTGTTAACTGGGTTAACTTTGTTAGCTGTGTTAGCTGTGTTAGCTGTGTTAACAGGGTTAACTGGGTTAACTGTGTTGCTCTGTAACAGCAGTGAGCTGACGTGCAGGACGACACTCGGAGCGTCTCTGTGCTCAGAGCTGGAGAGAGAGAGTCTTTGGGGAGAGAGTGGGGTGGGGGGGTGGGGTGGGGGGGGGGGGGGGGGTCGCTGTTTGATGTGGGAGGTCTCCCCCCTCACCCTGCTGAGCTGCTCCCTCAGACCTCTCATTAAGCGTGTCATCAAAGGGCCTCTACCCAACCACTCATAACATTAATGTTAACATTACCACACAGACCCAGTTTCTCCTGAGAACACACACACACACACACACACACACACACACACACAGACACAGACACACACACAGACACACACACAGACACACTCACAACTGCTACACTTACAACACGAGGAGTTACACAACGACACGTGTCAGTAACGGTCAGTGAAGCTCCTCCTCTCTCAACCTGATCAAACCTCTGATACAAACATTCACTGAGACTCAAGGAAGAAGTGATTAGAATTTGGTGGTCAAAGGTCAAAGGTCAACTTCACTGTGAAGTTCCTGCAAAAGTACTTCTGACCATTATTCAAAGCTGTAATTCAGGAAGGAGACTGAGTTTATAACTGACCTTATAACATCTCTGTCACAGTGTCAACAAATGAGAGGGGGGGGGGGGGGGTTGTAGATAAAGGTGTATGTATATATTGTATATACAGGTTGTATAGTTGTATGTACAGGTTGTATAGTTGTGTATACATGTTGTATTAGTTGTATATACAGGTTGTATAGTTGTATATAGAGGTTGTATAGTTGTATATACAGGTTGTGTAGTTGTATATACAGGTTGTGTAGCTGTATATACAGGTTGTATAGTTGTATATACAGGTTGTGTAGTTGTATATACAGGTTGTATAGTTGTATATACAGGTTGTGTAGTTGTATATACAGGTTGTATAGTTGTATATACAGGTTGTGTAGTTGTATATACAGGTTGTGTAGCTGTATATACAGGTTGTATAGTTGTATATACAGGTTGTGTAGCTGTATATACAGGTTGTATAGTTGTATATACAGGTTGTATATATAGGTTGTGTAGTTGTATATACAGGTTGTGTAGCTGTATATACAGGTTGTGTAGTTGCATATACAGGTTGTATATATAGGTTGTATAGTTGTATATATAGGTTGTGTAGTTGTATATACAGGTTGTGTAGCTGTATATACAGGTTGTATAGTTGTATATACAGGTTGTATATATAGGTTGTGTAGTTGTATATATAGGTTGTGTAGTTGTATATATAGGTTGTGTAGTTGTATATATTGGTTGTGTAGTTGTATATACAGGTTGTGTAGTTGTATATATGGCTGTTCTCTGGCTGACAGATCAGGTTCTTGTGTCCTTGATTAAAGCAGCAGAGACCCACTGACAGCAGAGCAGCCCCCCCCCCCTCCATCTCTTGTCCTCAGGTCAATGGGTCTCTCGGGGCCACCTTGCTTTTAAGCCATCACACTCCCCCATGGGGCACATGAGGGAGATGTATCTGTGTCAGCCTCCCCAGGTGATCTCTGGGTAATGTACTGAAGGACAACGAGTGCGCCCATCAGCCCGGACCTCCACGCCGCGCGCCCGCACGCTCCACGCCTGCTTTTGGTGGGTAATTACAGGGAGGGCTGCTGTCCCCACGAGGGAGGCAAACCAATTAGAGAGTGTCTGTGCAGTTAAAGGACATCTCTGTGACAAACCTGACCACAGGGTCGCATGTTTATTATGTCATCCCTCCACTCGGGGGCCATTATTACAGATAAGTGTCGCAGTCTGGAGGTCGTTGATGGAAATGGGATTCTGTTTTGGCCGATGGTTTAACATGGCCTGATTATTCTGATGGCTGCCTGAGTGCTACATTATGATCATTTGTCTCCGATCGCGCTTTGATTCTCGTCCATCACTTCTCAGTTTAAATTAACAAACGTCCTGCAGAGGATCCTTCAAAGACACCGGGGGGGGGGTCTGATAAATGTGAGCTGGTGGACAACTTTACATTTCTGACGTGACCACTCAGACCAGAAGCAGCTGCTCACCAACCTCGTGCAGCTGACCAGGTCAGGTGATCAGCTCAGCTGACCAAAACTCAATGTCAGGACAACAGCTGTGTTCAGGGTCTCATCCTTCAGAGGCTGCATCTGAACACCGACTGTGACCTGTGGCCCTCGTTTCCTGGGCAATGAAGGATCCACCAGTTGGTTCCTTCATGGTCCAACATATCCCAAGATTCATTGCACCAGTGATGAAAATAATGTCAGTGAGAGCCTGAGGATTACATGCTCAGTTCAACAGCGAACGGCACAACTGTTAAAATCAAAGGCCTCAAGTCCTTGTAAGGTGTTGTCAAGGTTGCTAGGCGACAGTAGCCGGGCTACGAGACACAACGGTAAGAGCGGGAACAGGTGGTGACAGGTGGTCCTCTGTAGACCAACCATCCACCCCAACCTCCTCCTGACATGGACTTTGTCGCTCTATAAACTACGTCACCGCACTTTTCCCTTTGCTCCTGTCATCATTACTACGACCACTAGATGTCGCCTAGCAACAGAACCTAAGTATGGGTCATGTTAACCTGCTGACAGACGACCTATGACCTGGTTTGTTACAGGACAGCCTCTGGTCTCCTTTATGAAACTCAAACTGCAGAGGATGTTGCACATGAAGCTGATTCTTCAGGTCACGTCTGGAACGAGCTCCTTGTGCAGCATGAAGGTGTGAACGGAGCAGCGTCTGCGAGTCTCAGCTCATTTACAAACCTGTGCACGTGCTCAGTTGTGGTCAGAGCGTTATGAAGTGTGGGGTTGAAGTGTCTTCGTTTCTGTGGAGAACACATATCAGGACAGAGCCTGAGGCTGCTTCTGTTCACCTGAGGATACAGGCGGCTGTTATCAGGGAAATGTCTCAGGTGTATGATGGGACGTCTGTAACTCAGGATGTAGAATCATTGAGCTCCTTCGGGGCCCATTAGCTGAGACTTTGAGTGCAGCAGTCTGTCAGCCTGTGTGTTAAACTGGTGCGGACGCCGCGCTCTAACTTCACGCTCCATTTGCTTTATTCTCCTGAGCGGCCGATCCTGCAGGTGTAAAGTGAGGCCACGCCTCATTTAGCCCCATTCACTTAATGAGGCGTCTGCGGAGGAGAGGGCCATCGCCACCGAGCTGCCAGCGGCTTTTACAGGAGGACAGACGCACTCTGACCCACGGCGCCTCATCATCAGCCCGTGGTACAGTCGGCTCTAATCATCATGTTTCAATTAGAAATAACAACACTCGTCCTTTCAGTTTCCCAGAGACTGAGAGGTTCAGTGACAGTGACAGTGTTTATTAAAGAAAATCTCAGGTCTTATTTTAATGTTTTTATTCAACAACATTAAGACAAACACAAACTTTCACTGAGCTCAATGTCCAGTTTTTATCTGAGGTCAAACTTCAAGCTTCAAACAAACTGTAATTCTATATAAATACATGGATTTATTTAACTTACCATCAACACTTTAAATCACACATTTTCTGATGCAGATCAACACTTCAGATAAAACACAGTGAACCTTCAACAAAAAGCACAGATGGATGAAAACACAGTGTCTGTGTTTTTACCTGGTGTGAAGGTGAGACCAGGTCTGTGTGATGCAGTTAGTGACATCACAGCTGGATGATGATGATGTCACAGTTTGTTTTTAGAGTCACAGAACAGTTTGTTTTAACCTTTGTTTTTCTCTGTGCAGAGGAACCTTTGGTTTAAAACTTCCTGTTTACTTTCATCTCCAGCTCTGATTGGTCGATAGAAAAAAACAAAACAACACAACGGAGACCAAAGTTGAGATAAAGAGATTTTCTAATTGGATGTTTCAATAATCATTTCAGCACTAACCAGCTGGTAGCCTCTGGACAGGTGAACAGGTGAACAGGTGAACAGGTGATGTTCAAACAGGTGTGTTCAGATGACTCATCAGTGATTTATTGACCTGTGCACTGTCTCAGTGCTGGTTGTTGTCAGAGGGAGTTTTTGCACTTTCATACTGTATCAGTGTGTGTGTGTGTGTGTGTGCATTAGTATGTGTGTGCAGTAGCTCTCAGGCTGATCTGCATACAGCAGGGAGGATGCTGCAGCTCTCTCCATCAGCATGCACTGACACCTGCACTGTTTAATGCACTCCTCCAGTTTATTAATGCCCAACGTGTGATAAACATTTCTGCAGAGGAAGCTCACAGGTCACACACACACACACACACACACACACACAGCTGACGTAAAGACTACACCTCCCATGATGCCCTGACCTGTTGACTCACCACACAGGTGGAGGCAGGTGATGCAGTGGGAGGAGTTCAGTAGCATCATTCAGTGACATCATGGCAGACGGAGGCCATCTTTTATTCTGCTGTCTAATATAATGAGACAACCAGACAACAGGACGTGTTGTGACGGACTGTGAAAGAGCGGGAACTGAAGTTAGACTGAAGGCTCCTCCTCTTCCTCGCTCGTTGAAGACGATGGTTCCTGTGATGATGAAATGATTTCTGAGTGTCTCCATCACAAGTGTCAGACCGGCCTGTGTCTGTGAGCCGTCGCTCAGCCACACAGTAACGCCGCCTCCGCCGCCAGATCGATACCCAGAGTGCAAAGCGAACAGCAGCATGAGTTTTCATTTGACATCAGTGAATGATTGAGTCGACCAATCACAGAGGCCTCGCTCCAAATAATCTCCTCTCACCCTGAGGAGATGAAGCACTGGATGAAGGTGCAACATCATCTTCATCAGTTCTCCTGCAGCCTGAAGCACACTCAGGTGATTACCCGACCCCCCCTCCCTGAAATATGGACAGTCTGGACGTCCTGCTCCAACTGAAGGTGTCTGTCAGCGGCGGCCGAGGTGCGAGAAGATTAATTGAGTCCTGGATGCTTGGTGCTCAGCGAGGCTTCTAGGGGCCACGGGGCCAAGAGGAGGCCTGGACGGGCCAAAGTAAAGAGACCATCTCATTAATATATGATTAATAGCCACGGCTGCGGTGATTAATTAGTGTTTGTGACAGTAAACTTTTAACGGGCCCCTGTGTCGTCCCCTGGAATGCCCATTTATCTTTTAGGACCCCCCCCCCCCCACCTCTCCCCAGCCATCCAGAAAGAGTGAATAAGTTTGCATATTCTAGTCTTGTCCGATTTCATTCTGCCGCTGCCTGGAAGGAGCGGCCAGGAATGAGGGCTCTCCGACATGATTGATTGCTTTGCTTTTTTATTTGCAAGTTGGAATCTGCAGAAGTTTTTTTTCCCTCTCTCTCTCTCTCTCTCACCCGGGGGCCGGTTATTTCCTCCCCCCTCCCTCCATCTGTGTACTCGTTCTTCTCCAAACGAGGAACCTTGGGCTCATTGGTACAGAAATTTCTTCCAGCTCTGCTTTGAAATTGATTTGAATCGCTCTTGTATGAGCTTGTGTGTTTTTCTCACAGCCCGTCACCGCTGAACCCCCACCCCCCCATCACCCCCTCCCTCCTCTGCAATCCTCAGCCTCACAGTCACAGAAAACTTACAAACTTACTAAAGCCTCCACTTTTGAAATGTGTTTTCTGTTTATCAGACCCAGTTTTCCCAGCAGCACAGTCTCACTGGTTATTAAAATACAACGACAGGAAAGATTCAGAATCTGTGGCAGAGATTATTTCCAGTCAGAAATGAATCATTCTGCACCAGATGTCGCAGTGTGGGAAACAGAGGAAACACAGGAGAACGATGTAAACCTCTTACGTTCCCCCGCCGGCGTTAAACCTTGATATTTGGCTGAATGGTGACGTCAGTTGACGAACTTCAGTGTCACAACAATAACTAACACCAACGTTAATGTAAAAAGGTAAAAAACTCAACCCCCCCGACCTGAGCCGGGACCAAACTGACTGATCTGGGGGGGGTTCAGGAGACACAGCTCTGGGTCCATCTGCCCTCATGTTTCTGACATTTTGTACATGAATCAATGAACTGATGACATGAATCAGCTGATTAATCAATAATGAAAACGTTGATTTGTTGGTCACGTTTCAGTTGGTCTGGTTTTACTGTCACAGCACCAGAGATGGACCTGGACCTGGACTGTTCAGGGGGTTTCAGTCCGGCTTGTTGGTCCCAGTATGACTGAGACCCTCAGACTCCGTCCTGTGGTCCTGGTCTTCGGACTCTGACCCAAAATCTAGTTTTTAGACCTGAACTGGTTCAGTTTCTATTTGTCACTGATTTGTTCTGGAGTCGTTTTCATCAAATTACTTCTCACTGATGATTTCAGCTCTGGTTGGTTTCCAGCAGTTTGAGGGGATAATAAAACTGTATAATGAGGGTCTGTAGGGGCCCATCAGCAAATTCTCAGCCCCGGGGCCCCTCAGGAGGTCGATCCGGCCCTGACCAAGGTTTGACCAGAACCAAACAGGTTGTGTGTGAAACACACACACACACACACACACACACACACATCCTCTGCTCTGTGTGCAGACATATGGACATAAACAGTTACTCTGCAGCACAGGGGACACCACAGATGGTTCGGCCTCTTTCATGATGCTCAGAAGTTGCTGCCTTCACAACCTCCCTCATAATCCGACGCCTCAGTTCTCCTCTGGAGCATAAAACAGCTAAATGAGCCACTTTGATCACAGCTCATCCTAAAATGATCCATTAAACGTGTGAAGCTGAAGTCAGAGAAGCAGCTGCACAGTTTATGTGGACACAAAACATCAGTGATTGAGTTTTCAGAATAAAATACCTCCACAGCAGTTTGATGAAGCTGAGCTGTGAATATTAAAGCTGATAACTACATCTCATCTGTGACAGTTTAAAGGACCACAACACTGTTTTTAAAAGTTTTAGCTCGATAGATTTTCTCTGTACTTTTCCTTCAGACTGATACAATGATCAGCTGTTTGATTTACTGCATCACATTTTTGATAGTTATCATCATAACATACACATCATGATTTTAAGATGCTGCTTCCACAACTGGACCAACTCTGGCACACACAGATGATCCTCTGGCTGTCAGTCAACAGCAGAGGATAACAGCCAGACTCTGGCCGGATGTGGAAGTATATGGGCCGGACTTGGGCCGAGGGCCCAGGTCCTTAGATTTCGCTGTCTGGGGAGCGTCAGGAGGACGTGCTGCATGCGGCCTCACGCTCAGAGGCGTCTGAATTTACAGGAAACTGATGAACAGATGAGACTGGTCCAGGAGCAGCGGCGTGTTTCAGTCGATGAGCTGAGGCCTGTTCCTTTAACGTCCAGCTCTCCCTCCTCCTCTCTGAGAGGACACCGTCACCGTCTCTTCCTGAAGCAAAGAATTCACAAAGAGAAGAATTAATCAGAATATATGGCTTTTAATATAAAAGCCTGTCATCCCTCCCGTGTGTTATTAGGTTTGTGGAGGCGAGTGGAGCTGGTGGGATCACAGGGTGATCCCGGCCACCTGTACCGCCCGCCGCCAGCACCACACTTATACAATAAAAAGCCTTTTCTGGGAATTTGTTTGAGAAATGCCGAGACTTTTGGAGGCTCACGTGGACGGAGGAACTTTTCTTGAGATTATCTTCATTGTTGATAATCTCTTTAACTACAGGGGTGAGTCGCTACACCTGAACCTCTCCATCCAGGGCCGCTGCAATCGCTCTATAGCCCCCAGCACTAATCCCATCATGCCTCAGGAAGACTTGGCTTCTCGCCTCCCCTCTCCTCTTCCTCTGCTCTTCCTCCTCTGCCCCATTAAAGCAACAGGGGGAGAAAAGCAGATTTAGAGCAGTTCCATTTCATTTCAATAACCTGCATCAGGCCCTCGGTGCTCTGCAGGGAGCAGGGTTCAGGACTCAGAGACCCCCTCAGCTCGGGAGGGAAACACCGAACACAAGGGCACTTTGTTACCTGAGCTCTGACTGCAGGTGTGCACAGTTCAACACTGTCAGCAGGCAGCGACAGAGATACTCTGCTGAACTCTGTGGTGTGTTTAAAGTCCAGGAGAGAGTGTGGTTCATGTTAACATCAGTCAGCTCTGTCTCCTGCATCGAGGTCAGACGTGTCCACGCAGGAAGTCTGCAGAGAGCGTGCTGTGATGTCACTTCCTCATGTCACAAACGCAGTGTTCAGGCACCACAGCTCCAGGTGAGCTCTGCAGCAGCACCTCAGGTTTCTGCATCATCTAATCACTGCTGCTCAGGCTGTCGGACCCTTCACACCCTGGTGTTTGTGTGTCTGTTCTGTTGTGTCTGTGTGCACGTCAACCTGACTGTAGGTGTGAATGATGGACAGGTGACCTGTACAGGTGTTGTGTTAATTTGTGTTTAATAATTTACTCCCTGATATCACAGCATAAGAGACACATTTTAAATATCTATGTTACATATATTCATCTTTTTCTCTCCTTTATATTTGTTATTAAATCTTATTCTTATTATTGTTAGTGAGTGTATGACTGTCTGTAATCACAGCCTGTGAATGTGACAGACATCAATAATAATAATAATAATAATAATAATAATCATCATCATCATCATCATCATCATCATCATCATCATATTTGACAAAGACAGTAATAAAACAGATGAGACATAAAATCAACAGGTTTCAAAGAAAAACTGATCAATTAAAACCTGTAATTTTAAGATTTCATCAGATTTTCTTGTTGAATCCTGTAACTCTAACCCCGACCCCTGACCCCCCCACTCCTCCACCTCTGACACCGTGAACACACTGGTCCTCCGTCACGGCTTCGGCCCGTTGGATTAAACCTCAGAGAGCTGAGAGGAGGCCGGAGGAGAGACCTCCTCTCCATCAGGAGGGAGAGGAATCAAATCTGTGTGTTTCACTTAAAGAAAAAGAAAGTGGGATATTTTCTCATCATGCATCCTGAATACGGGCCGGTAGGAAATAATGGGGAGATAATCAGATCAGTAGCACTCTAATTCACTGGGTATTGATCAAGGCTGATTCCTAATGGGGCTTCAGACCTGTGTGTGTGCGTGTGTGTGCGTGTGTGTGTGATTTCTGGAGGGCATGCAGAGCTATTTAGCTTTAGCTTACAGGAATAGAAACATCAGAGATAAGCCTGATAATCACTGTATGCTAAGCTATCATTTCAGTGTGTGTGTGTGTGTGTGTGTCTGACTCATGTTCAGAAGGTTTTAACATTAAAAACTGTCGACTGGATTTTATCAACATTAGATTCAGAAACATTGATCAGGTGATAAAAACAGTGAAGATGATGATGATGATGATTTTTGTTGGTTCCGTTCTTCACCTGTGGAGGATGATGATGGTCACAGCTTCGTTCACTGAGTATTGAACTGGGTCATGTTGAGATCTGATCATGTGTTGATGAATTGTTCAGGTTTGTTTCAGTGAGTCTCACCTGTGACGTCTGGTTCTGGTTCAGGACTCTGATGTTGGTCGGACATGTCGGAATGAAGCAGGCTGGTGTGTGTAGCATCGTCCCGTCCACATCACCGGCCTCCGCCTGAGGTTTTATTTAAATGTGCGGGCTTTGATTTTCCTCTGAAGGAAACGAGATTACACTTCCCTTAAATGAAAGAGGAGGGAGCGATGTTTTTAATAATATACTTGACATGAGAGCAGCAGTCTGAATTAAACGGCCCCTCCTGTTGCTTGTTTTTATTAGGAAGTCTGAGATTACATTGTTTTTCCCGTGACATCATTTTCTGTCCTGGTTTATTTTTGCATGGGATGAGGTTGCTCGCCACAGTCCATGCAAATCAAAAGCTTTGATTTATGCACCTTTCCCGTGGCGAATGGAACATTAAATTTAATTTTGCTGCTGTGGAGCTGCGCCTGCTCCGCGCTCAGGCTTGACACGGTGAACCGGGCCCGCCGCCGCCCCCGCTGCCGCGCAGGAATTCATTACTTCCTCCACAATATGCGAAAGCAACATTTGAATGAAACATTTGTCTGGTGTCAGAACAGAGCAGCGTCTACTCTCTCTATACAGACGCAGGGACTCGGGGAGGGGGGGACGGTAACAGAGCAGTGGGCTGTGTAACGGTGGCACATTCAAACGAGGCCTGTTGGATGTGAGCAGCAGAACAATCTGTTCCTGCACAGCGACCGTTACACCTTCGTGATGACGGGGAAACATGCCACACAGGAAAGTAATGAAATGTATTTTTCCCTCTGCCTGCTTTAACTACACGCTCCACTACTGCCCGGGGGGGGGGGGGGGGGGGGGGGGGGCAGGAGAGGAGGGAGGAGGCAGGAGGCAGGAGGGAGGAGAGAGCAGAGGAAAACATGCTGACACTGTCAATATATTAATAACCAGGGATGTATTAGTTTTATCGTCATCAATAGTTAATGAATTCATGTGATTATGTTTCATCTCATTCCTCAGTTTGTTTTCTCACCTGCAGCATCGATGTTCCTGCTGCTCCACAGCCCAGAGGAGAGGAGGCCTGTCTCTCCTCCCTCCTCTCTCCTCTCTCCTCCCTCCCACCTCCTCTCTCCTCTCCTATCCTTGTCTCCTCTCCTCCCTCCTCTCTCCTCCCTCCTCTCTCCTCTCTCCTCCCTCCCACCTCCTCTCTCCTCTCCTATCCTCGTCTCCTCTCCTCCCTCCTCTCTCCTCTCTCCTCTCTCCTCCCTCCCACCTCCTCTCTCCTCTCCTATCCTCGTCTCCTCTCCTCCTCTCTCCTCCCTTCTCTCTCCTCCCTCCTCTCTCCTCGTCTCCTCTCTCCTCTCTCCCACCTCCTCCCTCCTCTCCTGCTTCAAATGTGATGAGAAACAAACCTTCACCTGCACAGAGACACGAGTCAGAGACACGAAGAACAGGAATGTTAAAGATATCATAAATAAATACACAGGTTAATGTATTATTATCATTATTATTATTGTTATTATTATTATTATTAATAATAATAATAATAATGATAAGAAACAGTTTACAGCTTTTCCAAAAGAGAAAAGGAACACATTTATTTTTTTTACTGTAAAAACAACTGTAAAGAAATGTAGAAAAATGTATAAATAATTAAGATTTGTCCAGTTAATAATTATCAATTTTTTAAATCTTTCAAATATCAACATTATAGGTCACAGCACTTTAACCCACCTGTGTTTTCAGTGGAAAAACATGTCATAAGTTTATTAATGTTCAGCCTCTGTCAGCAGTTTTACCTTCACTTATCAAGATTTATTGTTTATTGTTTATTGTTTATTGTTTATTGTTTATTGTTTTGTGTGGAATCAGTCTCTTTTCTCCAGATGTTAGAAATGTGATTTCTCCTGTGGAGGTTTCTGCTTCCTCACAGTTTGACAGATCATTTCCATATTTCCACACACGGGTGTGTCTGGACCCTGTGGGGGTCTGGGAGCAGAGAGGGGCCACATGGGCCAGCGGGGGCCCCGGGGGTCCTGGGGGGTGCAGCACAGGGGGCAGCCTCCTGCCTCACAGGGTGCTGGACAGATTACAGCCTCATAGCTGTGGATGTGAAAGCAGACGAGGTGATTACACAGCCGGCGTGGCGTGGCCGAGCGCGACCCCGTGATAAAGTAGATCCTCCATGCGTGCGCAGCGGGGGCTGCTGCCTGTGGAGAAGAGATGCATGCTGGGATTGACTTCTCTGGGCTCAAAGATGACAGAGACAGAGATGGATTCATGTTCATGATAAAAAAAACCTCTGCTCCATCATGGGGAGGGGTCAGTTCCTTGTTCCGGGGGCGGGACATGATGTTATCATAGAATGAGGCGTGGCCTGATGCCAACTCCGCCCTAATTATGACCCAACAGAGCCACACAGATTAAAACTCTGGATTATTTTCAGTATTAATGTTTATTAATTAATTTTACTGGTTCATGTTGATGTTGGTTTAAAATCCGGGTCCAGGACTCCTGAGATCAGGACTCTGTGAGACCAGGACTCTGTGGGACCAGGACTCTGTGAGATCAGGCCTCTGTGGGATCAGGACTCTGTGGGACCAGGACTCCTGAGACCAGGACTCTGTGAGACCAGGACTCTGTGGGATCAGGACTCTGTGGGACCAGGACTCCTGAGACCAGGACTCTGTGAGATCAGGCCTCTGTGGGATCAGGACTCTGTGGGACCAGGACTCCTGAGACCAGGACTCTGTGAGACCAGGACTCTGTGGGATCAGGACTCTGTGGGACCAGGACTCCTGAGACCAGGACTCTGTGAGACCAGGACTCTGTGAGATCAGGACTCTGTGGGACCAGGACTCCTGAGATCAGGACTCTGTGAGATCATTAAATTAAATTGAATTGAGCATAAACAGAGTATTGAGCGAGTGCAGTTTTACAGCGTCCTGACATCAGAGTCTGTCTGGAAACAGGAAGTGTGACATCACAGCTGGAGAGTTCAGACGCTGATTGTTTAAGAGAAGAAGAAAACGTCATCAGGACTCAGCAGATCCTGTGGTTGGTGCTGGTTGTGATGTGTGTTGTTAGTGACTCTCCTGCTCTGCAGTATCACCGTCTCTCTGCCCCCCCCCCCAGCCAAAGAGAAGAGCTCGTGCCCAGATGCAAATGACTTTCCAAGGTCCTTGTGATTGCTCATTAACTTTCCGTGGGCATGAGTCCTAACTTTATTATTGACTGCACAGAATACACAATCCCCCGACCTCTGCCACCTGCAACTAAATCTCTCCGTCCGATCCATCGCACTGATTTCTGCAGCGGCCAGAAAACTCGAGCCAGCAGTTTAGTCACCTTAAGTGTTTACACGCCTCCCCCTCCGCCCCCCTCCCCCCTCCCTGACTGCTTGGAGCTCACTCATCACTGCAGACTCGTGTCAGACTATTGTCAAAGATCAGAAATATGAATCTTAGGGCGTGAGCATGTTTCTTTAAAGTCTGGATTTAAAAACAGCTTCATCGATTCACAGACTCTGTTGGTTTATTCAGTGGAGGGGTGGCGGTGGGGGAGGGTGGGGGGGTTCACTCTGCATCTCTGCACTCACCTCCATGAAATATTTATTGAAAGCTAAAAGAATTTTCAGCTTGTCATTACACATCCACCCCCGCCCTGCCCCCCCAGGCGAGACCTGCCCCCCAGTGAATGCAGTGCTTATGCAGATCAGACCTGGAGAATCAACATATTACAAGCAGCTGACATTTGTCCTGATATATTGAATCGTTAGCACGACAGAATCACTTAAGCTGGATCCACTAACATCAGGTTTCCTCCGGTTATTGACCCTGGAGGCCAAAGCCTGACAAGTGGAGCTGCAGCAAAGTTCATTAATAATGTGAAATAAATCAATTTGCCTGGAAATAGTGGGACGGTCCACAGGAGGAGCCCTGATTCTGCTGTTGTGAGCCACAGTCTCACCCCCACCACCGGCAAACAGGTGGTCATTAAATATGAAGCAGTGTCTGCAGACCAGCGACAGCCTCAGGCAGCCGACTTCATTCATTCATTCATTTATTCATTCATTCATTTATTCATTCATTCATTTAAAGGGAAAAAGATCAGCCAGTGTGGGGTCACCTCCTGTTCCTGAGTTTTTCAGAAAGTCTTACTGTCACTTCAGATTTGATGAGTGGCCTTTTCTCTGAATCATCATCATTAAAAAACAAAACCTGATGATTTTTCAGTCAAATTCTCATTGATGTGAAAAACGTACGAGGCCAGAACGACAGACTTTAAAGAAGAGAGACGGGGTGAGCAGACTGCACCACAGCAAGATGGACAGCTTCATATTTATTTATTTATTTAGATTCACGGTTCAACTTTCTGACCTCATTGTGTGACCATGACAACCACAGAGAAACATTACAGGAGATGATTTTACTGTGTCTGAGCTCGAGGACCAGTTCAGCTGCAGGGAAACATCAGCTCCATCAGCTGAGAGCCCAGGTCTGATGTTTCTGACACGAGTGAAGACCAGTGAGCAGCTCTGAGATGAGCAGAACCTCATATCTGGGCTCTCTCTGCTGGGCCAGGTCATTTCTCAGGACATGTGGTTCCTCCAGAGGCTGAGTACAAACACAGACTCGCCCCAATATGAAGACAAATAAACCTCGAGCGTCTGGCGAGCGACCAAAGAGCAGTTCAGGATTCCACACGTTCATCAATCATTTTCCTGTCAGCTTATTATTGTTCCGACTCTGTGGGAACCGTCAGAGGAGGAGTGGCTCCTCTGTCTCCTGTAGAACCACAGGACTCAGGTGAAGCTCGTTAATAAACAGCAGAATTAAAACCAAGCTTTACTCTATAATAACTTCATTAAGGGATTTTAATTAAGACCAGATTACAGAGTTTAGTTCACATTTACACTGAACATGAAATAATGAAACAACCTGTGCTCTGATGTATGAACATGGAGGCTGCAGATGCTGAGATTGTTTCATCGCAGTTATTGATTACTCCTCCCCCTCCCCTTGCCCCCCCCCCCCCCCCCCCAACTCCCCCTTTTGTATTTTAGTCTGAAGTTTCGTCCCCCCAGAAAATGTGACACACTGATTTTTGCAGCCTGTCCGTCTCCGCCGCTCATTTCTTCATCATTCCTCGCTCCATCGATTCCTCTGCTTCATCAAGTGCCCGCGCTGCAACCAGACCTCTCCCACACCTTGGCAGCGATCGGCGCTGACGGCAGGAAGTGCAGTGTCAGCCGATCAGGACATCCTTCAGCAGCCTCTGTCACAGAGAGAGAGAGAGAAGGTCAGAGCTGCTGACAGGAGGAGGGAAAAAACAGATCACTTCATTTACCATTCCTACCTGAGGAGGGAGATCAAACATCTGTCTGCACGACACAGGAGTCACATCCACACACAGCTGCAGCACATCTGGCCTCTGGTTTACAGCTGAGAACAAACCTGACAAACCAAACACCTGCAGCCTTCACACAGTGTTTTCTCTCATCAAAGCTGAAATCATTTAACTCTGTAACAGACTGAACTTAAAGCTCCTGCTCAAACACAGCTTTCAATGCTTTTATCATTTAGATCTTTAGTGGACGTCAACAGTGTCAGTGTGTCGTGTTATTAGCTTCAAATATGCATTTAGCACATTTTCTTATTCGAGGATGAAGATTTATTCGACAGATTTCTGATAGATGATCCTGTTCACACCAAAATGCTTTTTATTAGATCTTTGTTATTATGATTCTTCATTAGAGAACAGAACGTGCAGCAGCCTCGTAACTATTGAATGAATTCATTCATTCTAATAAATAACAGGTGTCAATTTTGGCACAAAGGTCCCATATTTGACTCTTCTGTGTTTTATTTGAAGTGTTGGTGTCCACTGACTGTTTTCTGAGTGATCCAATAAAAATGCAGCAGATTTCAGGTAAACACTCAGAGAAACCAAATCTTGCAAGGTTGGATGGTGGGTCCAGGTGGGCGGGGCTTGCGGTGTGGCTGAGGGCGGTGACTGCTTTGTTGTGACATCACAAAGTTCCAGAAGTCCTGACGGCTGGTTTTAAGGCTCAGTTTCTGAATACAGGCTGTGTGCATTTCTCTGTGGACTGAGGCTTTGATACTTTCACAGTATTAATATAGAACCTAGACCTGCTTTATAATCACAAACACATGGACATCTACCTTTAGACTGTATGGAGCTTTAAAAACCTTTAGACTATATGGGACCTTTAATACAAACACAATAAACCAGCAATGATGTGATAAATCTTTGGCCCCTGTCTTCAGGGCCCCTCATTGGTCCAGATTTCTGTCAAACTTAGTCTAGATGATCTTTTTTGTGTTGATGGTGTCTTCTGTGTAAAACCAGGGAACAGTCGGTTTATTTCACCGAGATCTGACTCGTGTATTAAAAAGTTATTTTATAGTTTCAGCAGATGATATTTCATAACCGCTCTGATTTCATCCTCTCAGTGCTGCAGCCTCTCTGCTCCTTTATGGGGAGTATCTCTCCCCACCCCCCATCCCCCGCCTCCCCCACAGTTATTGGCCTCTCTGTGGCCCTGCTTTAAGAATCAGACCCTTTGATCAATTGCATAATGGTAATTATATTATATTCGGTTAATTTCATTGCTGTATGTGAAGAGGTGGATAATTCCTGCTGGCTCAGCTCTCCTCCGTCCTACCTCAGCTCTTCCAGGCTGTGACTGGAGTCATTCTGACCATGAGCTACCTTGGTGGTGAAGCTCATTTGCTAATTGAAAAGTGATTGACAAATCAGGAGCTCCATGACTGGGAATCCCCTCAGCCAATTTCAGGCCTCCTGATCCCTGAGGATGTGACACATGACAGGCGATGAAGGAGAAGTGAGGATGATGTTTTGAATGATGAGGCGAGCCAGCAGATGCGGTGGCTTCCCAGACTCGAGGCAGACAGGAAGGATTCGGGAAGAGAGCAGCAGAAGCCAAATCCTTCATTGTAATTCCCGGCGGAGGAGCCGTCCAGCAGCTGAAATGCTTTCTGTCACTGCCTCTAAAAGTGAGCAATAACAAATCTCCTGGCTAATGGTCAGTGAATTAAGCCGCCAGCCTGTATAGACAGTGTGGAGCAGAGTGGAGGCTGCAGCAGAGCAGGGCCCAATCTCCCCCTGCCTCACCCCCCAGCAGCCCCATTACCTGTCACACCCACCGGCCACAATCAGCAGAGACAAGTCCTTTCTGTGCTCACAGGAGAGGAGCGCTCGCTGCTCCCCGGAGAGAGCCCGGATCCCATCTGATAGTTGTCAGCAGCTGCAGGGGGAGAGAGGGAAACCAGCACAGCCAGCAATCATCATGCAGCGCTGCTCAGGGACGGCTCCCAACACAGAGGGTAATGGACAGAGGCCGACAGACAGGGACGTGTTGGTGAACCCCGAAGTTCTCTGAACAAGAGAAGGTGAGGAACCTGGGCCATGTAAATGGAGAGGAGATGAAGCCAGAGAGCAGCAGCTGGTTGGTAACAAACCCAGGCTCCCTGTCTCCCAGCATCAAGGTCACACCTCAAGGAAACAGCTGATAAATGATCATTATTACCTTTAACCACAACTGGTGCTCAGCATCAGCCGAGTAGTTATTTTAACCCAAACCTTCCTCTCCTCTGAGTGTCAACATGTTTCTGTTTAACTTCCTCCATCTTCACACAAAAGTCAAATTTCACTCTGAGCTGATTAGAAGCAGCAGAAGGAAAAACAAGGTTCTGGACTGGATTTCAGTGACAGGAGGAGCCGGTTCTGAGGCTGGAATCATTCCTGCAGAGGCTTCAGTCATAATCCAGACCTTTACTTTAGTTCTGCATAACTTTTAATCTTTGCTTTTCATGGGCTTCGTGGGGGGGTCGGCGGAGAGATGTGTGTGCTGCACTGCTCCTCCCTCACTGTGTGTAAATGTTTAGACTGAAAGGAGAGACTGAGATATCCAAGACTTTCTAATGACCTTTTGTTTAAATGCACCCACCTCTTTTCAGAGCAGCGTCACCCCCCCTCCCTGCTGGTTAACCCCGACACATTCACAACAACTGACCAATCACGGTGCTGTTAAAGAGAGAGCCCTGCTATCTACCCAGCATGCCTGCTGCCCTGCCATCACTCTTCCTTAACGGTCTTTAATTAATCCCGATCATGGCTACAGGGGGTCATTGTCCCTGAATGAATGGCAGCATTACACGGTCAATTTACTGCTGTGTTCTTATCAATGCCAGCCTTACATAACCTCTGATTTAAAAGAGCTAATTAGCTGGAAAATACATGACAAGTCAATTGTGGCGGCGGAGGAGACAGAATGAAACGGTGGCTTCGACACATGTCTGCTGGCCACAGATACTGTTGTCCTGCTGCTGCTGGGCTGGTGTCGCAGCAGATAATGGCTCGTAGCAGAGCCCTGAAGGCAGTTTAGTGATTGGTCCACTGGGACTGTGCTGCTTTACACATTCGGAGGTCACCGGAGAGAAAAACAGATTCAATTAAAATTAATAACCTGGAATGAAAACACACAGAAACAAGATCCAGAAATAACCTGTTCATTACTGAGAACTGTTGCACCACGTGAAGTGTAACACATTAAATATTCAGTGTATGAAAAGATACACAATAAAAAACTAAAACAATTGGTTGATTAATTAAATGTTGGTGAATTAATAATTATCTTGATTAAATTTCAACCAAATATACGTGTGAGGTTTTTTTTAATTTTCTTTATTTTGAATTTCCATATATTATATACATGTACATATATGTAAAAATGACATATGAAACCTGTTAGAAATTTAGTAATAATTTCATATATTAACAAATATGTGTGACCCATACAAATATGTATGTTTATGTATGTATGATTATATTGTAGGCTTATGTTACACACATATATATCAACCCCAAGGCTGTATTATATACAGCAGGGTCCAAAAGTCTGAGACCATTATCCTGGAAGGGGAAGATGGAAATATTTAAAATTAATTAGAAATTAATAACAAAAAACCCCATATAAAAACATATAGATTTTTTAATGTATGTTGTTTAAATAAACTTGTACATATAAATTAAATATATCTAACATTTTATTAATGTTATATTTAAATGATCACATCATGTTACATCATCATATTCATCATATAGATATTTTTAGTATATGTGGGTATTTCATATATGTTATTTACACATTTTATCTTCATCAAGCTTCTGTGATTTATACGTTGCACTTGGTCATATTGAAATTGAGATAATATTTTATTAAAGCTCCATCCAGTCTAAAGGTAGATGTCCATGTGTTTGTGATTATAAAGCAGGTCTAGGTTCTATATTAATACTGTGAAAGTATCAAAGCCTCAGTCCACAGAGAAATGCACACAGCCTGTATTCAGAAACTGAGCCTTAAAACCAGCCGTCAGGACTTCTGGAACTTTGTGATGTCACATCGAGGCTCCGATCCTCTCCTCTGATTGGCTGACTGACCTGTTGTTACTAGAGCTCCAGAGAGAAGCCCGAGAGAGGAGATGTAAAACTACACTGAGATGATTTTTGGTTCTTCTGATGGAGATCAACACTTCAGATAAAACAGAGAAGAAGAGTAAAACATGGAGCTTTAATGTTGCAGCTTTAGATTAAAGTGAATGACAGTTAGAATAATTTGCCTGAACTGACCCTTTAACCAATGAAATGCCAGCATCTTTATGACCCGTGGATTGTGTCTATATTTGGAGCTTTAAAGTCTCCAGATGAGGCGACGTCCTGCCGGGTCACCGCCGAGCTGCAGTTACGCCCTGCGGTGAGAAAACAGAGGCGTCGGGCATCGCCACGCTGCTGTTGGGTCGAGCAGGTGCTGCAGTGAGGTGACAGACTCCACACGTGTGCCACAGAAACGTCACACTGAAGGACTCAGGTTGTTTCAGGTGTGAAACGGGAAGCAGCAGCTGTGTCGCAGTCACAGCTACAGCTGATTCATGAACGTGATTAAACCTTTATTGTTGTTCTGATTCCTGCTGAGGACAAAAGAAGGAAACTCCAGCACATCTGCAGCCTAATTATGTGTTTTCTGGCTGCCGCGTCCTCCCTGACAGTAAGTGCTCTCTGTTTGTTTCTGCTGTTCAGTAATACTAATGAGAGGTAACATCTGAATCTATCCCTCAAATGTCTGAATAGGGAAAAAGCATGAACTGTTGCTGTTGGCAGCGGCTTCAGACCCACCATAACACGCTGTTAGTGCTGTTTCTCCTTTGGCTTTGATGGCAGCGGGGAATTTATGTGGCAGTGGATCTATCTTACAGACCGGCCCATCTGCCCGGAGCTGCCTCCACTGGCAGCGGCTCCAAAACGCTGCAGATTGCTAATGTGGCATTAAACAATAAATGGACGAGACGCTGCTCCTTCACTCATGTCTTCGAGCCGTCAGAGTCAGCAGCTGCACGGTCCTGGTTCTGCTCTTTTTATGTCTCTAAACCACAAACTGCTCACTGGTTCCACTGCGGAGGCCGTCACAGACGGACTGTTTGATCACAACCAGCTTCACTTTAAAGCAAAAGTTCAGTATTTTCAGACTGAGACCGCTCTCCTGCCTGTACAGTATGAAGTCAGTTAGCTTAGCTTAGCACAGGGGTTTGTAAAGTCTGCAACATTCCTGTACACAGCCCCAGAGATTTCCTCTGATGGATGTCAACACTTCAGGTGAAACTTAAAAACTGGAGGATTCTGAATGAAGTTCTGCAGCCTCTGTGTCTCTGCTTTCTAAGAGGATCTCTGGAGCTTTATTCTGGAGGGACGTCAGAGTTAATGATATCCTCAGGAAGTGACATCACACTGAATCAAATCAACATGTGTTTCATGTCCGTGTGTTCAGGTGTGACTGAGTTCTGATGCACCTGTCAGTTTCAGCTCAGCACTGACTTTACACAGTGACTCCAGAACCAGAACCACATGGACCTTCAGTCAGTGCGATATGAAACCTACAGAGGCGTCATGTGAAAGTCAGAGCCTGTTGTAGTCGATCAGTCCGACTTCGATAAGAGTCTGAGTCTGACCTCCAGCTGCCTGATGACATTATGAAAGAATCATATGCTGACTTTGGAAGCAGCGACACTCGCTGCCATCAAAAGGTTTGCAAACCAAATATGAGTAAGGCCTTGGATGCTCAGAAGGAAAAAGAAACAGAGGTCTGGGGTTGGATATGTGGGCGGCGGGGGCGTCCTGCAGAGGAGGCTGTTTTCTCTGCACACACTGGGCACCGAGCACGCCTCCACTGCTCGCCAGTCTGACGTTAGCTCGCTGCGAGGCGTTTATTTTTGCTGCGTCGTGTGCGGCAGCCAGAACCTCTCTTTCATCCAGAGTGTTTGTCCCAAACCGAGGCCTGGACACAGATCTGCTGCTAAAGAGAGAAGATGAAAACATGGACACTGCATCAGGAAGAAAGCACAAACAAAGAAACACAAAGAAACAAAGAAGCAAAGGAACGCAGCTTTTAGCAAAGATAAACTACAGTGAACGTTAGGATCCGTCCATCGTGTCCAAACCAACACTCATGACCTACAAGATTTGACATGAACATTTATCATGACAAGTAAAAGACCTGAAGCCAAACATGTACTTTAAAGGTAGATTGTTGATTATTTTCTCAAAGGTTCATGTTTTTCTCTTTAATTAGCTTTTTCGGATGTGAATTAAACTTTAGTTAAAATGGATAAAAAGGATTTGAAAGCTCCAGAATCTTTTTGGTAAATGTTTTGATGTCTACAGTTTATATGATCATGTAAGTTCATCACCAGGTTTTTACTGCAGCAAAACTGTTTTCTACACAACATGTGATAATATGTGATACTGAACCTTTTGTATTTACAGCAGTGGATCAACAGGGACTTTTCAGTTGTGGTTATAAACATTATTTCTCATAAAATTAAATGAACTTTGTTTTCACTTTGTGAGGCAGAAAACAGCTTCCACACAAATTTATTATCTTCAAGAATTTAAGAGAAATTGTAACAAAAAAAACAAAATTGTAATATTCGCTTATAATGTTCAATTTATGATAATTTATTTAAACTCTGTGATTATTAAAGGAAGAGTCACAATAAAACTTTTATGTATTTAAAGCTCATTTATAATAAATATATGAGTATTTAGTTATAACATGATTCTGTATAATAAAACAAGAACCAAGAACTACACCTGACTGTTAATCCATCAATATTATTGAATAAATGTTATATTCATCTGATGAATTATTGATTATTGATTTAGAAATAACATTGATTCTGTTTAAGTTAATAATAATGAGTGTGTTCACTGCTTCAGGAGGTTTTTTGTTAATGTTATTTATGTATTTATTTACATTTCTCTGTATTTATCTACAGAATCTCTAAATTATTTAGTTGTGACAGTGTTTTAAATAAAGTTCACAGACTCCGACAGATAAAATTGGTGGCGTTTCCCTTTGAGTTGGTGCTAAAGTAAATCCTGTTGGACGACGGCGAGTTGACGATGACCTGTTGAAACGTGTCTTTGAGTTCCCCTTGTTTCAGCAGCAGCAGTGGGGTCAGAAGGTCAGAGGTCGGGGGGGTCGTCATCATCCTCTACTTTACCTAATTACAGGAGAGATGAGGGTTGAGGCGGCCGCAGCAGCTGGAGTGGTCCTGATGGGAGAAGCGTGGCAGCGGTTCAGAGTCCTGTTATGGAAATCTTTAATATTTAATTCATCGATTAACATTAACAACTGAGGCAGAACTGTTTCAACAGTTCCATTATTATTTGATATCTCTCCATAGAGACATGATGGGTGGTATAATGAAAGGTGGATCTCTATTTCAACCTTGAAGGGGTTGGGCAGAGTGCCAGTAATGAAGACGTATTAAACCTTAATGTAGCTTAATGTAGCAGGTGTCATATATATAATGTACAGAAGCTCTTTCTAAAGCATTATATTCATCGCTACTACCTTAAAAGCCACTAAATCTCCTGGGCTAAGTTAGTCTGCCTATGATTCTCTTTCAATTAATCAATAGAAAAATTGTTAACACACCTTAACTGGGATCCATTAGAGTGTCCCTGGGTAATAAATGTTCCTGCGGTGCTCTGAGGGAGGTGGGGGGGGGGGGGGGGGGGGGGGGCAAACTGCCTCCTGCACTCAGGTTAATGGGCAAAGTTGAGAGAAGTGACCACTAAATCTGCAAGGACACCACATTCACACTGGCTGAGCCTCCATCGCTGGCACCTGACCAGAGCTAAGAGCTCGCCGCTAATCGATGGTTCCCGAGGGAGGGAGAGCAGCGGGGCCCCGCACTGGCCTGAGAGCAGCGGGGCCCCATAGACCGGAGAGAGGAGCGGGGCACCGCACAGACCTGAGAGAGAGGAGCGGGGCCACAGAGACCTGAGAGAGAGCAGCGGGGCCCCCACAGACCTGAGGGACAGCATCAAGTGGAACTCATTTAACCTGGGTCTGGATCCGTTCAGATCTTCAGCCGAGGCCGCTCATCAGCACAGAGCTTGACAGAGGAAACCTGCTGTGATGTATCTGCCCCCGTATCAGAGGACGACCTCTGACCTCCTGCTGTTACCACAGGTACTTCAGCATATTTCACCTGCTGGAGATCAGGCCTGAATAGAAAATGAGACGATAAAACCACAGGAAGACACAGAGGGTGAGTGACAGCAGCTCTTCGGCTCAGGTCCGGTGGGGGTTCAAGTTAAAGGTCGATCAACAGGTTGTGAACCTTCGGTTTTAAACCAGACCAGGATCTTTCTAAGACCTGAACCGAGAGTCTGACAGGACCAGTTCAGTGATGCTGGCGTCTCTGAGGTGAGGTCCTGATACCTTCATTCTCAGTGTATTTAAATTAAATTAACAACATTCCCTCATCATGTTACAGAAATGATCTGTTTCAGTTTTGTTCACTTTAGAACATTTTTCTTTTTACTGTTCAGTTGTACAGAGCATTGATTACAGAGAGAGACTGATTTATATGATCAATATTATTATCATTATTGGTGTTGAACGACACTGTGCCTTTAAAACATCACTGATTTATTCCCTTCTTATACACAAATATGCTCTTATATTGAATTTCTATATCTGACTTATACACTCATGTCTTCATACATCCAGAGGATTTAAAGTTTTTGAACTTTGATTCAAAAACGAATCATATTATTTAAATGATGAGATAATATTGGTACACAAATGTAAATATGTGGACATAAAAAGGCTCATGTTTGTTTATGTGTGTTAATATTATAGACATGTAATTTAAATATATATCCATCCCAAAGCCTGGGTCAGTAGCTTATATTATAAACAGTAGAGTCTGAAAGTCTGAGACCAGAATGAGAAGATAAACATTCTTTAAAATTTATAAGAAATTATTAATAAAATGTATATAAACATATAGATTTTTTATATGTATGTTGATTTAATAAACAAATATATGTATATATATATATATATATAGTTATCATATATATTTGCAACATAAAAATTCATCACATAGATATTTTTAAAATAGACATTTTTTTATGGAATACATATATATATGTTATAAACTTCATATATCCAGAGGATGTATACCTGTGATAATAATATATGTTTATGTGATATATCATATTCATATATATATCAAGGGAAATCGATCAGCTATAATCTAAATCTCTTTAACTGTAACTGCTATGACTAAGAGCACTTTGATTGAAACACAGAGTGTGGTGTGGTGTTGTGTGATGAGCAGCTCTGGAGCTGTTGCAGTTGTGAAGCAGCTCACATCCTCCTGTGGAGGGTTTGCTCCAGGAATCTGTGAGCCCCCGTCTCTGTGCGGCAGCAGCCATTATTATCCCTGATACTGGGATGAGTCAGCTGCGATGCATCAAAGTGTAAAATGTTCCCAGGGAACGTCAATGTGAAGGCAGACAGCGGGGGCCGGCCCGGCCTCACATCCACTCCGAGCTGTCGCAGAATTAGATCAGGAGGAAAGTGTATGTGACAAGAGCTAATTAAGTCACATCATGCAGCTAAACCTGACGGGAGGAGAGGGAAAACGCCTGAGGTAATTGCATTTACTTCATCTTGTAATGTGGGCCATCATAACTGCTAATTCAATTGTACAATCATTCTGCCAACTCCTGGCCATTAAGCACACATTTAATTGCTTCCATAAAGCTTTTAATATGCAGCACACAGAGCGGGGGACGTGACACGGACCCTCGCCACCGGCCAACATGCAGATGTCCTGCCGTCACCACGGAGACGAGGCCTGGGCCCGGCATTATTGGACAGTCCTGCTTCCAATACATCATTATTAGATGAGTGTTTAGGGCCCATTTCATGGCTGTAACTCAGAGGCTGGATGGATAGATATCAGCTGACACACACACACACACACACACACACACACACACACACACACACACACACACACACACACATCTTATCTTGTAACACAAGGCAAGTTTATCTGTGAAGCAGCTTTTAACAACACGGCAGCTCAGAGTGTTTCACATGAGACATGAAGACATTAAGATAAGATGGAAAACAAAAGGATGTAGAAGACACGTGAATAGGGAATAAATAAAGGATGAAAATGAGCTAAAATGGAACAAACTGAATAAACAGAGGAGAAAAATCACAGGGCAGTGAGTGATATGAATAACTGTAATTAATAAAAGGCTAAAAGAGCCATATGAAATCTAAAGAACTGATAGCTGCAGCAGATTTAGCTTCAGTTTGTGCTCCCACAGTTTTAATATTACATCAAAAAATTAATGAAAAAAAAAACAACTCAGCAATGATTGAAAAACATTAACAACACTTGAACTGTAAAATACATCAAATCTAAACATATTTTAAAAAAAAAACAACTTTCCACTGGAAAATAAAAATGGTTTTTAACTCGTTACTCAAATTACAATGATTTGTGGGACTGAACAGAAGCTGAATCTGGTCCAGACTCTGGTCCAGACTCTGGTCCTGTGCTGGAACTGTATTAACTCTAACTTTTCCCTCTAGCGCCACCATCAGGTCACATTTTCATTAATGTTGTTCCCATCAGCCTCAGCTGACTCTGTGGCTACTGCTAATGTTAGCATGCTAACATATATCAAGGCTGCTAAACATCAGCGTGTTAGCATCGTCTTTGCAGCGTTAGCACTGTCACAGAGCTGCTGGAGACGGTGTGATCACTGCGTCTGTAGTTCAGTTGCGTGCTGTAGATTGTTACCGTTGTCGGACTGGATGAGTCGTGTTGCTGATCTGCTGCAGAAAAACTTGTGTGTGTTGGATTTGTTTTTATTATAAATTAATTTCTGATTTATTTTTGACAGAAAATAAGAAAAAAATAGGTGAGATACTGAATCTCTAGATCATGTGACTGCTCACGGTGCTGATCAGTTTCTGTGCAGCTGAGCAGGTCCACAGTCGACATTTACCTGATTCCTGACTGCAGTAAAAGCTTCCTGTCTGTTGAGTCAGGTTCTTACTTTATAAATCCACTGTTTGCTGAGTTTCATTAAAATAACCTGATGTTTCTGTGCTGTGGAGGCCACACAGAGACGCGCTGAGATAAGCAGACATGTTGGGGGGGGGGTCTGATAACATGCCGCTGGGGCCGGAGCTCTGGGGTCCTGACAAGCAGAGACATATATAACAGGCAAACAAAGCCCTGAGGAGACAGAGCATCAATACTCAGCATGTACACCATCATTACTGTCCCCAGACAAAGCCCCGTGTCAATAGCAGCCGCGTCCCTCAAATTAAAATCTTGTATCAAACTGCATCTGATGGCAGCAACTATCCACTGGTCATATTTTATGGCTGAGCCAATGAAAAGTAATAACAGTTGTATTTAATGTATCTGCTCCTGGCAGCTGCCGGGCTCAGAGGGTCTTAATAGGAGCTGTCGATCACTGTCAGGCAGCTCGGGGCCCGACGAGAGGCCGGCTGTAATAAACATGAGGGGAGATAACGCCGGTCGCCGCCGCCCGACCATCACGCTCTGGTTAACTTCCTGCTCATCGGCCCGTTTGTCATCTCAGTTTGTAACACTCATAATTTGTCAGAGTGGACGCTCTCTGCTCTTTATCTGTCTGTCTCGCTCTCTCCTCCGTCTTCCAATAGGATTCCTCCGTTGTGTTTTGGATGATCAGAGAAAATCAGCAACAGTTTCTGACCCTGACAGGTTTGGTTCAGCAGGATCATCTTCACTAATGACTCCACTTTATGAGGTTTGAAGCCTAAATACAATCAGCAGCAGTAAAAAGCTCATGTTAGGCTGTAAACCAACGACACCACGGTCACATGACTTCACTGTCACCACCACTAACCTTCAGCCTGTAGTCTGATTCAGCTCTGAGCTCTTCTACAGAAGCCTTTCCTCTGACAGAGTTAGTGACAGTCTGTAGAAACACAGCGAGGCTGTAAAGGTGGACTGGTGAGGAGGTCGGTTTCATGTTGGACTGATGACGTTTAACGTCCCCGACAACCTCTGTCGTCTCATTTAGACTCTTGTTAGCAACCGGCCTTTTTAACAGACGGAGAAGCTTCAAGAATCAGGACTGAGGGATTTACTGATGGATCTGATGTCAGAGAATCAAACCTGAACATGTCTTAAACACAGACCTGACTTTAGTCATCAAGCAGAAACACATTCAAACACCCAGAGACTCAGGACCAGGAAGTGATCAAACTCTAATGTCCAGGTTTTAGGACTCGTTCCTGCAGAACTCACAGTAATGAATCTGACCAATGAGAAGTGAGGATTCTCCAACAGGTCTTTGGTGGAAGAGTCAGTAAAGTAAACCTCTTCTAGCTTGTGGATCCACCAAAGTCCAGGTTCCAGGTTTACTGAGACTCAGGTCAGGTCTGAGGTTCAAATGTCTGTGGATGGGTTTTAATGATGTTCTGTGTGGATGCACGTGCAGTCGATGCACATTAATGTGTGTTTGTCTACACCACAGTTACACTGCATGTGTGTACCAGTGAATATGTTTCTTTTCTCCCAGAATCCACTGCAGCAGCCCCCCCACCCCACCCCCCACCCCCTCCCTCCCCTTGATTAGAGGACAGCAGTGTGGGTAATAAGAGCGTGGCGTTCTGGGTGCAGTTTTAATCTTTATAAAAACCTTCACCCGGGTCCCTGGTCCCACAGGAGGGAGATTAAATGCTTCTTCACATTAGTAATGTCAGCACAAAATGATTATCTTTTCTGAATAATTTATTCCTCAGCCCGGTGTAATTTTCTTATCTCTCCCTTTTTGCCTCTTTTACTCTGCAGGAGACGGTAAATGGCTGTTAGTCTCCAGAAAACCTATGGATCGCCGTTTCCATCAATCAATTAAAAAACACTTACCTCACACTCAACATGATTTATATCTTGTTAATAGAATTGTCTCACT
>NW_027273886.1:205000-252500 GCF_046630095.1 Trachinotus anak | reverse complement strand
GGATTTCTTAGCCCTTCAGTAAATCTTTTGTGTTGCCATTAACTCTTTTCCCCATAATGAGCCTCTTTAAGCTTCTCTGAGTTTCTAATGAATAACATTCTGCAGGAACTGTGTGGCATCGGTGTTGAGCTGGGAGCTGTTTGTTGATGTTAGCAGACTCTGAGCTAGCTACTGTTGTACACTGGAGGAGGTGAGGAGGCGAGGAGATGAGGAGGTGAGGAGGTGAGGAGGCAAGGAGATAAGGAGGAGCGTACACGTCACATCCTTCAGATTTTCTCATGGAAACATGGAAATGAGGGGAAGTCCAGGAAGGTTTTTTCTCATTTTTCTAAGACGTGTTACGCTCCGTTCACGCACTGGCAGTACAAAAGACATGAAAACATTAATGCTTCATGTTCTCACATATGTTATACGACCATGTAAAAATGCTGATCAGAGAACACCGTCCTGAATTCTCCACATCAGCCTTTGTCTCCAGGGAGGAGCTGCAGCTGTGCAGCTATGTGAAACAAAGCCACACCACCATTATCACATTACTGATTTAGCTTTATGTGGCGTACAGTAGACAGAGGCTCAGATAATTCAGCCTAATTGAATGAAAGCTCTCAGGCTGATCCCTGCGAGGATATGGAGCATTAATTGACATTTGCTGAAGCCAAACAAAGGACAGTAGAGCCGTAACGCTCATTTAAACATATTAATAACAAGAATGAATCGTCCTCTTCAATCTGTTATTGATTTGAAAATGAGTTCAATCAATGCAGAGGAAAAATGAAACAGACTGGGGCGAGCGTTTCCCAGATTTATGCCAATTTATTTAAACGGCCAGCATTTGATTAGGAGAGCACACTGATGCGGGGGGGGGGGGGGGGGGGGGGTTAAGAGAGCTGCTCTTTCTGACACACACACACACACACTTGTGAGAGTGGAGAGGCTCTTATTGTGGCGGTGCCTCTCTAGCCCCCTCTCCAAGTCTCCATCACAGGCGATAGATAATAAGAAATCCCTGCTCTCTGCTTTAAAGACAGCGCAGTGGGTGGGTGGGGGGGGGGGGGGGGGGGGGCTCTGGATGAGGGGTTAAACTGGTGAGAGCATGTTTGCTAAGCTGTTTGAGGAGCATTCTCATATGGCCGGTGGCAGTGATGGGCTACGTGGTGGTGGGGGTGGAGGGGGGTGGTGGGGGTGGGGGTACATTTTTCCCTCCTGTCTTTCCATCTCAGTGCACCGCAGTGCAGTGATGGGATGACCTGGACTTGATCTTTGAGGGCAACATGGCTGATGGCTCCTGCAGATTGATAAATTGATTCAAAACTATTACCATGGTAAAAAAGCAATAAGGTCATAAAAATTGCATCGGTCCAGCCGGCTAAGTAAATCCGAGGCGTTTTGGGAGCGGGGGGCGGGACAGGAGGCACCGGGCATGAGGTGGAATGAGAGAGCAAGAAATGACTTTGAAGAGCTCATCATCTTCAATCTATTTTTCCTGCCGGGGCTCCATGCCGCTGCATAGAGGCACTTCATTACAGGGGAATAACTGTACACAGGCAGAGCCCCGGCCAGCCTCCCCCGATCCCCTCGGGCCCCCGGGGGGCTCCAGCTGGTTAATACCTCATCACTGGCTTCATTGAACGCTTTAATCTGCGCTCCTGTGATCAATAGCAGCCCGCTGTAAATTAAAAGGGCCATTTCGTGTAATCAACCCTGTTAATGCTCATTCTGAAAACCATTATTTGTGGAAGGTATTTAGGAGAAAATTGCCACCGTGACAAGCCCTCAAGCCCCCCCCCACCCCAACCACCACCCCCCCTCTGTGCAGCAGAGTTCTGCTGACAGAGATCACTGTGGTCAGGGTTTTGGAGAGGAGGCAGAAAGGAGGATGTGGGTGGAGGTGGGGGGTGGGGGGTGAGAGGGATGAGAGGCAGATGGAGTATTTGGTCCAGGGGACAGAGGAGAGGCAGAGCAGCTGCTGGACGGGGCCCGTGTCTGACGGCCCCGTCCATGGGCTCCTTTTCTAAATCAAACATTCATGCTTCAGTTTTTTAAACTTTCCTGAAATAATGTCAGAGTTCAAATATTTTCAAACACCAGCCTGTGATTTACACAGTGGTTCAGTTCTATGAGTCCCAGTAAAACTGACGGGTTCTGACTGGTTCTGGAACAAGAGAACAAGAGACAAACAGCTGACAGAAGAAATAAATGAGGCTCTGAGTATTTTCCTAAATTCTGGCTCCTACAGGACCAGGACTGGAAACTGGACTGAAGCATTAAAACATTATTAAAACCACATTAAAACATGATATATATTTTCAGAGAACGTGTCTCTCAGTCTGCTGTTAGCACCTGGAACACTGAGCTTCAGCAGACAGAGAGATATACATGTTGATATGTGTTGATTTCTTTTATTCTTTGATAGGAAATTACACCAGGTTAAATTGTGATCCAATTTGAGCTGCTATTCTTTATGAGTTATTATTTATTATCAGTTGAATCTATAACAATAATAATAATAATAATAATAATGATAATAATAATAATAATAATTCAAGGTTTTATTTGATTTATTTGGATCTTCATCAACTACTCTTCCTGGTCTTCAATCATGTAAACATAAATCATAATGCAAAACAATAATGTCAATTAAAATCAAAGACAGAAGGAAACAAGAAAATAATGTAAAATACAAACAACAGTAAAATAACAGAAATAATAACAGCAATGAAAAGCAGCCAGACTGTGTCTAAACAGTCAGTAAAAGGTTCCAATAAAAACAGCAAACACAATAATAATAATAATAATAATAGAGAGAGCTTAACAGGGCAGCCAAAGATGCTTTACAATAATTAAAAAAAATGTTTATAGGAAAACAATAAAATAAAACAGGGAAGTGTTTGAACTGATTTATATATATATATATATATATATATATATAATTAATATATATATATGTTTAGAATATTTCCTTTTCTGAAGGATGGTCTGTGTGTACACCACTGACAATAAATAATATATATTGAGACAATATTATTTATTTTACATGTTCACATTTAATGTCTGTTTTGAATTGAATCGCCTGATCACCTGATCAGCGGCTGACTGTTGATGAAGATGATTCATGATGTTTTTACCTCAGTTTAAACAGCTTCAGTGAACATGAATAATCCAAGATTCAGCTGAACAGCAGGGTTTGGTTTGAGGTGGGGGGTGTCCAGAGGCTGAGAGGACGGAGGGGTGAGAGCAGATGAAGAGGGGCAGTAGAGTCCAAAATGGAGTGGGACGGGGGGGTCTGTGGTGGCTGGAAATGGAGGAGAGGATAGATCAGTGAGGAAGGAGGGGATGTGCCTTGCCTGCTTGTGCATCCAACACACACACACACACACGCACACACGCACACACTCACACACACACACTCACACACACACATACACACACACACACACACACACACACACACACACACACACACACACACACCCGCCGGGAGCGAAAATGAAATTTTCCAGGCCGCTATTTCTGCAGCAAATTCAATTACTGAAGGCACTTGTACGAAGAGCTGTGACTTCCCTGATGGTGAGATTGGAAAAGGCTGATGGCTGCAGACAGTGAATAACAGGACATGGCTGCAGCGGCTGCGGTGGGGCAGGTACCAGCACAAAAACAATAAGACTGATTTGGACAGGTGAGAGAGCGAGGGGGGGGGGGGGGCAGCTGGTGATAAAAGGTTACGAGTTGAGAAAAGTTCTATCGCATTATCTTCCTCTTATATAAAGTGAGGGAACAGATGAAGCTGTGACCTCGCGCTGTGCTGAGATTCACAAATGGCCATCGTCAATACATGTGAGTCGTCCTCCATCACACTGGAGGCACTTAAACACACCTGAGATGATAAATAGGAGCTGAGACAGGGCAGGATATTAACCTCACACCCCTGGACAGACACACACAGAGAACATCACCTGGAACTGTTCGACTGGGTTTCACCTGCAGCCACTGACACACTCAAACCAAACCAGTGGCAAATATAATGAATAACACAGGTAAGTGAAAATATATATAATCAATCAAATAAAACTCAGTCAGTCTTTATTACTTTAATAGACAGAATAGAGAATAATAGAGTACAACTTTACTGATGGACAGTTGTCTCATCTGGCAGTTTATTCAAACATAAACACACACACACGGTGTGAACCACAAACAGTGAGACACAACTGAAGAGAACACAAAGTACATTCTATTCTTATTGTAACCATCAGCTGCTGCAGAGACGACCTTCAGGCTCGAGTGTTGACAGGTGGAGCTGCAACGTTCAGGTATTGAACTGACAGGGAACTAATCTGCAGCTGTTCTGATAATTGATTGATTGATTTGAGTCCTTCCTTTCAGCAGAAACATTCTCTGGTTTCAGTTTCTGTCCTTGACACCTGAGAAAAGCCGACATCGTGTCAGGCTCTTCACTCTTATCTGAAACTTTATTAACAAATTGATTAGTTGAGAAAATAATCACCAGATTAATTGATTAGGGGAAATAATTCTTTGTTGCCGCTCTGTTGAGGGTATAATAATATATCCATTAATTATTAGTTTAATTACATTACATGATGTACTTTAGCTGCCATGTTTAATTAAATACGTCAGGTGTATCAGAGCTTTCAGCCACTTAGGATTTGAGCGAACGTAAAAAAATCACAATTATGATAAATTAAATACGACTTGAATGAATCAACCAAGTAGCTCTTGTTAGCTCCAGTTAGCTTCTTTTAGCACCAGTTAGCTTCCTTTAGCTGCAGTAACAGGATCAAAGTCATTTAAACAGGTTAAGATGGTGAACCTGAATAAAACTCAGGATTAAAGTGATAGCAGTTAGTTAGCTAGTTAGTTAGCTGGTTAGTTAGCTGGTTAGTTAGCTGGTTAACAATAAAACAAATGGAATGTTTGTTTTGATTTAAATATATTAATATATATTTGTTTTTAGAAAATCTGAATCATAACTTCCATCTTCTGGCAGAAATAAATGTTCTATCTTCCACACATCCATCCAGCTCCAGTCCCCACAAACCTCAGAATCATAAACTGTTAATGTGTCACCAGAACAAAATGTCTGGACTTAAATAAAACAAATATCACAACATTGGTTTTGTTCATTTTCAGATTTGTCTTCATGTTTCCAGGTGCAGATATATTTCATGATGTCTCTGCTGCACCTCCCTCGCTGTCAGAGCAGAGGTGACGCTGTAGCATCAAATCTCAGCCGCCGTGTCGAGGTCTCACACCCGGGCTTTGTCTAGCTTGGCTGGCCACTGGAAAATGAGTGTCCTGTCTCGTAATCCTGATCGCCTGCTCCTCATTCTCATTGTGTGCTTTTCCTTTAATTTCTCCTTTCTGTGCCACAAAGCCGGCGGCATTACCTACGAGGAAGAGGGGATCTAAAGTATTTGATTCCAATTCCAGGCAAACCCTGAGGGGGACTTCATCAGCACGGCAGCCCCTCATGTTTCACACCCAGACAGACAGAGAGGGGAGAGAAAAGCTATTAAAGTTGTATCTTAAAAGGTCAATAACATTCGCTGTAATGACTCTGACTGTTTAATCCAAATATATGGGTGTGTGCTGAGCCCTGCTGCTGACATTGATAGACTTGAGTGGCAAGTGAAGGATCCCTCCCTGTCAAAACGTCCCTGGCTGAGGGCTAATGAGAAACACCACCTGAGTGTAAACTGTCGCACAAAAAGCCTGATTTCTTCTTTTAATCAGGGGGATTGTCTGACTGTGAAGAAGTGGCTGTGTAGTGTGTGTGTGTGTGTGTGTGTGTGTGTTTGTAAGCCAATCAATACTGGACGATCCCACAAAACCTCATAATATGTCCAATGCCAGTTTCCTTAAATTGTAAAATATCTGCACAAGATAATTGTGCGTCCTAAATTGTGTGTTCAAGATATTAACTCGTCTGCAAACATAACTTCTGCACATGAAAATGAACCTGCATGAACAATATCAATATCTGTGAGGAAACATGATCATTTCTTCACGCAGGAAATTAATGTGTTCAAAGAAGATGAAAACTCATGAGAAGTAAATTTGAATTTGAGAGCAAACAATTAGGATCTTGTGCAAACAACATGTCTGAGAAATCAATAAGTTGAGCACATAAGATATTAACAAGATACAACAAGATATTAACGTGTGCAAGAAAGATCCGTCTCTTCTGCAAACTGGTTCATAACCTCTGCACAAAAAAACAAGATAATAATTTGTGTACACAAAATCTTAATGTGTGCAAAGAAGAATTTAATGAATTTGACCATTTGGATCTGGTGCGAACAACAAGATAACTTGTCTTTAGGTTTGAGTGTCTAAGGTTCACGTCTGCTGCTCACAAGATGAGAACTTGTGCAAATAAAGATCTGGATCATCTGCAAACAAGATGAATGAAAACGTACAAACAAGTTGTTCACAGAAGATATGAAGCTTAAGGACGTCTGTGTCATCACTGTGGACAAGTTATTCATGTGTGCAAACAAACCTGCACCACCCAACCTCCACCATCCTGACCTCCACCATCATGCTGACCTCCACCATCCTGACCTCCACCACCCAACCTCCACCTCCCTGACCTCCACACCCATCGACACTGGCACTGGGGGCAGGATCATTCACTGTGTTCATGAGTGCTGCTGTGGATACTGGGCTGATGTGAGTGTGTGTTTGTGTATGTGTGTGTGTGTGTGTGTGTCTGTGTGTGTCTGTGTGTGTTTGTGTGTGTGTGTGTGTGTGTGTGTGTCTGTGTGTGTTTGTGTGTGTCTGTGTGTGTGTGTGTGTGTGTGTGTGTGGGAGATGGGATGATATGTGTCTGTGTTTGTCCAGAGCTGAAACACAGTGATATCATCTCCACGCTCCCAGCAGCTAATGTGATATTTGCTGTCGCCCTGGCCCTGAAATCCGGTGTCAAGCGTCTGATCTCATCTGCAATGTAAGACAATTTCCGCACATCTGAAAAGACAGTTTCTCCAGTCAATAGACTATAAATTGCTCTTGGAAAATGGAATCATCTTAACTAAAGGTTACTCACTTTCCTCCTGGGGTCCAGAGGGTGACCCCTCCTTTTTTAATAATTTGTATGTTTAGTTGTTTGGTCAGTCCGCCCCGCACTTGTGATGTCTCATCGGAGAGCCCATCAATCAGAAGCCGCCTGGCACAAACCTCCTGCCACAATATTACAGGTTATTAAAAGGACCATCAGGAGGCAGCTGGGTGTGTGTTGGCTCAGGGCTCGCTTCTCATTTTCCGAGTGCACGGCTCCCGCCACATAATCTAGTGATTCATCCCCCACCCCTCCCCGTCAACAGGTGCCGCCGCCGCCATCTCCTCCCTGATGAAATATGTTTACTGCAGTGAACCTCGGTAAACAGAGCAGCTGACAGAGAGCCACAGGTGTCATCTTACCTGCTCCTGTGTGGGAGCGGTGGGCGGAGCCAGCACAGAGACACTCAACCAGAAGGAGCCAAACCTCAGACTATTACATCATGAGATTTCCCGCCTTGTTGTTGCTTTTCCCACCAACCAAGTCGCAGGAAACATGGTCACAGTCTCTTTCCTGAGTTACAGCGTTGAATAATGGCCTCAAGTGTTTTTGCAGAACATTATGATGTCACAGTGAATTGACCTTTGACCTTCCGATGTAAAATGTCATCACTTCTTGTGTTAAATTGTGTCATAATTAGTGTATAAATTTGTAAGTTATGGCCACAAATGTGTTTTGTGAGGTCACAGTGACCTTTGACCTTTGACCTTCGACCGCCTAAGTCCAATCTGTTCATCAGTGCTGCCTCTGTGGTCCAGAGAGTTCACTTCTGTCTGAAAGTACAGTGAGAATTATCACACCCTGTAGAGTGGACTCATTTCCCACAGTGCATTGTCAAAAGTAAAGTCACTAACCAAACAATATCTACCATCATGCATTACAGTGAGCGTGAGAGTGAGAGAGTGAGTGAGTGAGTGAGTGAGTGAGTGAGTGAGTGAGTGAGTGAGTGAGAGAGTGAGTGAGTGAGAGAGAGAGAGAGTGAGTGAGTGAGTGAGTGAGTGAGTGAGAGAGTGAGTGAGTGAGAGAGAGAGTGAGTGAGTGAGTGAGTGAGTGAGTGAGTGAATGAGTGAGTGAGAGAGTGAGTGAGAGAGAGAGTGAGTGAGTGAGTGAGTGAGTGAGTGAGTGAGAGAGTGAGTGAGTGAATGAGAGAGTGAGTGAGTGAGTGAGTGAGTGAGAGAGTGAGTGAGTGAGTGAGTGAGTGAGAGAGTGAGTGAGTGAGGGTTAGGGTTAGTGAACCCTAACCCTAACCCGCTGGTGTTGAAGCTTCATGACATCAGAGAATAAAAACGATAGAAATGTAGAAAAATAGAATTATTTTTTTTTTTATCGTCAATGATCAGACTCAGGTTTCATCTCCTGACCTTGTGCTTCAGACGTCAGCTGATGAAGATCCAGACATGAACTCATGTCAACAAGATAATAACCTGCACAAATAAAACAGGTGAGAACCACCTGGTCCAATCATCTCTCTCCTCTGTTGTTATGTGTTGATGATGTTGACAGTCACACTCACATGTGGTGTCTTTAAATGTGAATTATCTGTGTGTGTGTCTATATTTGAACTGGAGATGTTTATTGTTTCAATAAAAGATTGAATAATAGTTTATTCTTCTGTTTTATTTTCAGTGGATCTTTGCTCTGTTGTTGGTTCCACTGTAAAGATGTTTTTATGTTGTTTGTTCTTTGACTCTTTCCTGAAGTCATTGGTTTATTTTGTGAAATTGATTCTGAGACATTTGATCTTAAAGTTATTTTTTTCACAGTGGTAAAGTTATGACAAAAGGTTTTAATTCTAAATCTTCATAACAAATTTAATTCTACAAGAGTTAAAGTTAAATTCATCTCATTTCTTTAAAGGTAATAAAATACATGTGCTGTGTTAAGCAGCAAGTATAAAACATAAGAAATGCTGGTAGACTGATTCACCTTTTTTTCTAATAAAAATAAAAAAGCCAGAATTTCTCTCCTTGTGTGCAGATAAACAAAAGATCATTTACTTCTGTAAAAGCTTCAGTAATTGAAATCTGACCTCACACAGACTGTGTGTGTTTTAAAGACACTCGAGAGCGTCAGGTCTTTATTCTCTGCAGGAGACTGATAACGTGACTGTAATCACAGCCGATCCATAACCACTAAAAGATTTATGATCGATCTAACAAGGTTTTCAGTCCAACTGCAAAATATTGCTTTGATTACTCAGCAGTAAAGAAATTAATGTCTTTATTTAAATTAAAATAAAGCCTTATCACTGTGGTATTTAAATAAGACAAACGATGACAGGACTTAAATAATGACCCTGTCTTTATGTTGGCCTTACATTAATATTACTTTTTATCTTCATCCAGGATATTAATAATGGAATACTGTGGGAATTAATACTTTTGATCATTAAGAGTTCAGAGCTGTACGAGTGGGAGAAGTAAGCGCTCAGGTCGTCATTAATAACCATCATGAAACACGGAGCCGTAGTGGCTCTTTGGTGCCTCATCGCTGATGATTGATCATGAATATTAATAACACCAACAGTCCCGTTTACGTCCTCCATGTACGACCTGTCAGGGAGGGCCTGCTCCAAGAGGGCCAACACATTTCATTAATACACAAGCAAGAGTGTGTGTGTGTGTGTATGTGTGTGCGTGCGCGTGTGTGTGTTTCGTCCCCTCCACCACAGTTTTCTTTAAACTTCATTTGTCTTTTCTCTAGAAACAAATGTAATTTCCATTCAGCTGAGCCGGAAGACAAAGCTCTCGATTTACCTTCCAGAGCTTCACCTGAGCTCGTGACCTCTGTCACTGACCGAAACAGGTAAAAGAGGCTGAAGTCAGTTTCCTGCTCGGGGTGTCTGAGCTCAGAGTCAAGCTGCTGCTCCTTCACGCCCAAAGGAGCCAGTTGAGGTTGTCATGGTTACAATAATAAACACATAAACTGTACCGAGAATGGCGTACCTACCTTCGTCGTCATGGTTACTATTATAATTGTTGACCCATCCATCCTCCTCCTGACGTGGACTCTGTCGCTCTATAAACTACGTCACCGCACTTTTCCCTTTGCTCCTGTCATCATCACTACGACCACTAGATGTTGCCTAGCAACAAAACCTAATGATGGGTCATAGCAACCTGCTGACAGACGACCTGTGACCTCGTTACAGGAGGACAGTCTCTAGTGCATAAACCAAAGCGATGAGCGTTATTATAGTAACCATAGCAACAGAGAGGGTGGAGGACTGTTGTTGCAGCTCAGTGTTTGGTCTCCTCCCCTCTCTAAATGCTCCAGATGTGCAGCAGCTGGCGTCTCTGTGGGCTCATCACTATCACAGGCTCCTTATTACTGTAAAAACATTGATCGCAGCCACTTTAAGTGTCTTTTTGTGACAGGTCTGTTTTATGCAGCAGCTCCTTTGATCCAACACAACAGAAACGACCTGACCTTCATATTAACCTGAAATCCATTATAACACAGCAGTATTCTGCCCCCCTCCCCCTCTGAAACCAAACCCACGCCCCTGCTCTTCCAGGCCCTTAAATGATAAAAGAAGCAAAACAGTGAGATCCTGTGGGACATCTCTGCTCTGACAGAAACTGTAGTAAAGCTGCAGCAGAGCCCTGCAGCCGGGGATAGATTTATTTCCACCGAGCAGCCCGGGGCGGTGCCACCGGTGTTACCATGACCCCATACATCACGCCTCGTGTGAGCACATATTAAGTGCCTTTCTCATCCCCCCCGCCCATTAAAAGTAAATAATCCGCAGAGAATGAGGCATTTGTTAAGGAGCGGTCCTATTCTTCATACGTGACAGGGATCTGTTTGTACACAGCCGGGGAGACGTGTGAGCAGGAAGAGGAGGCAGGAGCTGGAGTGATGATGTGAGAGGACTGTGATCAGAGCCACTCTGCTGCTGCTGCAGGTCCAGACCCACAGCAGAGCCAGCACAGCATCACACTGGGTACAAAAAGGTAAACGCACAACGTTCAGTTCATTAACACAAATGTCTTAATGAGCGGAGAGCTGAGAGAGAAACCAATTAGTGATTAAGTCCCAGCATCACATGAGAATAAATTAAAACGATGCTCTCATGTGTTTGCATATTTATGACACTGAATTTCATTCCATACTCTGCACATAAATCATGCAAATTTATGAAGTGAAGGTTTTGTTTTATTACAGCGTATTATGTCATGTTCAATGTCTGAGGTGTCGCAGGAGTGAGGTAAAGGCCGGGCTGATGGCGGCTAGTCCGGATTATTTATGGCCACTTCCTGTCAGCTGATACACAGCTCTGTGTGTGTGTCTGTGTGTGTGTGTGTGTGATCAGGATATTGATGATACAATCTCTCTGAAATGTCCACTTCTCAGTGAGTGGGCTGAATCAATGTGGTTTATAAAGGGACGTTATGATGTGTGGATGGTGAACAAACACATATTTTTGGATTTTTGCTTCATTGATCAGTGAAAATTGAAATAAATGTAACATTTACATCACAACAACAACAACAACAACAACAACAACAACCACACAAGAAAAACAGTGGACACTGGTTTTGGTTGTAAGGAGCCAAAGGAACAAAAGAAACAAACAGAAATCTGTTGTTGTTTCTGTCAGTTTTCATCATAAATGTATTTATTGCATTTTTTAGTCTCTCACCACAGAGGTAACAAATCTGTATGTTTGTGTCAGTGTTTCTGCAAAATGAAGCTGATGAATGAACTTGGCTTCAAACGTGTGTGAATGATCCAAACAGCTGATGTGTCCTGTCTGGATGCTGAACAACCAGTGGGACATATTTATGGATTTATGCTTCAGTGAAAACTGAAATAAACACACTGTGATTTTTGGCAGTTTTAGTTCAAACCAAATCCATCCTTCACTGATATTTCCTCCTTTTGTTTTTTGCATATTTGTAGTTTCTTTGATCACAGACTTACAAACTGTGTGTTTCTCACTTTGTGTTTAAAGTTAAAAAACCTTATTTCCTGCTGCTTATTTTTTAATTTTCATTGACAATCGACGATGTTTGTCATCTTCTCACCAGACGATATAAACATTTCACACATCATCAAAACAGCTGCCAATCAACTGTGTGATACTCAAAATATTTTCTCTGTCTCTCGATGTAACAAGAACATTTTCTCATTAAAGGTCCATCCAGTCTAAAGGCAGATGTCCATGTGTTTGTGATTATAAAGCAGGTCTAGGTTCTATATTAATACTGTGAAAGTATCAAAGCCTCAGTCCACAGAGAAATGCACACAGCCTGTATTCAGACACTGAGCCTTAAAACCAGCCGTCAGGACTTCTGGAACTTTGTGATGTCACAACAATCAGCCAATCAGAAGAGAGGCTCAGAGCCTGAGAGAGAGAGAGAGAGTTTTTGGTTCTTAAACCACAGACATATCTTCTGATGGAGATCAACACTTCAGATAAAACATGGAGCTTTAAATCAAGAACCTTTTAATGTCATAATAATATATTTTTCTTAATATTTCTTGACACCAAATTACTCTATTTTTAACAGAAATTGTTTTTTTTTGTTTTGTTTTTTTTTTTGTTTTTTTTACCAAACATCATTAAATGTTCTCATCAATAAATCTCATTAAAATCTAATCATGACTTTTTTTTATAAAGATGTAATAACTGGTTTCTCACAGATGATATTGCATAGTGTTTATTAATGTGTCTGACTCCTCCCACTTCACTGGAGGCTGCTGAATAAACAGAAAATGTAAAATACATGTAAAATATGTGGAACAAATACTGAACATTCATAAATATATGGACATGTTCTTTTATCTGCTTATAAACCAGTTATTAGCCTAAATGTTGACATGCTGCTAATTAATGCTAAAAATGAAGAGTTATGAATTTTTCAGCACCGTTTGAAATCCGTGCTGTGGAGCCGCCGCAGGCCACAGCTTCCTCTGATTCTTTCAATCACAGAGATGATTCAGGGGATAAATAATAGATGTGGAGGATCCAGGCGGCTGTATCAGACCTGAGAGAAGCTCTGCGGCGTTAAATGATCTGAGCCGGGATGAAAAGCACACAATGAGGAGGAGGAGGAGCCGCCGAGGGTTAAACGCTCAGCAAATGAAAAGCTCAGAGCGCTGCTGTCCTCTGCGTCGGTGTCAGGAACTTTTAAACACCACATGGCTCTTCAAAAACTCACCTTAAACTACTGGCCCGCCGAGCACCGGCCCCTGACCCGGCCCTGCGCTCTCTACATGATTGCTTTTGTTCTGCGGAGAATATTCAAATGGGGCTTTATAAAAGCTGGAGTGTGGGTCATAACACGCCGATTCTTCCAAACTGGTACAGATGCTGCGTATGAGCGGGGGTCACAGCTCGGCGGTTAACAAAGCCCCGCGTGGTTAAAATGATCCAGACTGCACATTCACTGCAATTTAGCTTGAGTAATAGATGAGGGTCACGCTGGGTCACTTCCAATTTCCACTTCCAGGGGAGAAAAATGAAAACAACTCATTTGCACAAATCTGAATAATTCAGTCACTCAAAAACGGCAGAGATGAAAATATGGGCCTGAGGAGAGGATAAAGAAAAAGGCGGGAGACACTGTTGCATGTCGTGCGGTAATGACGGCCGGCCTCTCGGTCGTCTTGCATAAAGGCTAATGATGAATCTGACAGAGGATATGAATCCAGATGTAAGAATAAAGCGTCTCTTTCTCGGGAGGCTCTGCTGCCTCTAGTGAGCTTTTAAACTTATCATAAATGTATTAAGATTGCAGCGGGCCATGAAACAGCTGTAGACAATTAATCTTCTGCAAATCTTATCCAAGGAATTGGTTTCTGCAGAGTAACATCTGCTGCGAGAGGCGATTATTCATGGGCGACGCACAGCCGCCGCGCTTTTATGCATGGGGCACAATCATTGCCAATGAAGTAAAAATTTATAGTTTTCCCTGTTCAGTAAAAATAACATTCAGCAGCATTAAAACATCATCCATCAACATTGTCCTGGGGCCCGGGGCCATCCCAGGCAGAGAAATTAAAAAGTATTCATTCTGCACAGAAGTTGCAGAGCGCGCTGCTCCACTGAACTGACTGGGTTTTTCTGCAGAGCTGCTGAGAATGAAATTGGAGATGTGGGCTCTCGGTTGCTGGTTGCATTGCTTTTTGCTCCGGCTGGTGGAGGAGGAGAGATGAACCTCAGCCCCCGGAGACGGTGATCAGACAGTGCAGGCCCTGATGGATGACAGTCAACATGGACTTGCCAAATATGAACTTGGAATAAAATCAAGCAGCGTAATTTTCTTTGAAAGTAGTTTCTGTGATAAGATGTCTCACAGTTTAGTGCCGAGGAAACTAAAACCTGACAACACACAGTATCACACTTTACCCCCACTGAGCCTTTAATATGGAAATATGACTCAATACATCTGCAAATAATATTGTTCAACAATGAAATGAGATTAAGAAGAAATAAAAAGGTTTCTACTCGAAAGAAAAGCTAAAGGATGTTTGCTTTTTTTTCATTTATTTCTTATTAGTTGATAAAATTGAATTTATTTTACTCCCATTCATCTTTTACTGGATCATTAAATTGTATTAAAGGAGATGAGATATGTAAGTTTTTCTATTGCTACACAGCTAACATTAGCATTAGCAGCTGTTTACTCACCTAGAAGAAATGTTGTGAGTTCAGCATCAAACTTCATCCTTTACTCACCAGCATCTGTCTCCAGAGGTGGAGACAAACACCATGTTAACTCTGCTGAAGTTAGCATGCTAACAGCTAGCTCGTCACTGTAGTATCCAGTCTGCCCTGAGGAGGTAGCTAGTAGTAGTAGTAGTAGTAGTAGTAGTAGTAGTAATAGTACAGTGGACCACACCCACCTTCACCTCCCTGCTTCCTGCTTCCTGTTTCGCATGTTTTTCATCCAGATGTTTAGGGTCTGTGGATTCTGGGAATTCCTTAAGAACAGATGTTGTAAGTGGAAGGAAACTCAGCATATGTGAAGACTGTGTGAAGTACCTGCTAATGCAAAAACTGCTGCTAATGTTTCACATTAAAAGCTTTGCATGTGGAGGCTGCAGGAAATGCAGTGTATTTGCCACTGAGGTCATTTGCAGCACATCAAGTCATTTTTACAGCAGCAGGTCAGTTTATGCAGCGTTAATAGCAGTTTAATAACAGTTTAATAACAGTTTAATAACAGTTTAATAAAGTTAAACCTCCTCGTGTCTGCTCTCAGCCTGTTACTGACTCGTGTGTAGATGCTGGTCAGATGTGGAGGTTAAACTGGTGGAGACTTTGCTCTGAGGTCGTTGTGCGGCTCTGCAGGAGTGACAGTCCTGATACTGTAGTGGAGACTGATAGAGACGCTCTTCTTCATTCCCCAGCTGCTGTAATCTCACAGATGGTGATATCATTTACAACAGAGGCTGTGAGCTGGAGCCGGGCCAGACGCTGTCTTAATACGAGTTTGATCATCTGTAACTTTGGCTGCCTGTCACTAGTTTTGGTTTTTAAACAAGGCAAAGTGAAAAACACTCCGACAATCAATCCTCATGGATGTTATTTAGAGAAATAATGAAAGTTATCTGTCACTGGAGGGAACAGAGGAGCCAATGAAGACAGATTATTAAATACAGAAGCCCCAAAGGACAAAAGACCAGCTGATGTGACTTTATTAGAGATGAGGTCAATCCTGAAACATCAGAAACACGCTGAGTTCATGAACAGGTGAATAACCTTCACCGACCTGTAAACACACCTCACCTGTAGTTTCACCACATGAGTGTGTGGTTATGTGGAGCTGGTGATGCTCTGTCTGCTGTTGTTGTTTATATCTGAGTCATTACTGATCAATCTGAGAAATTACTGATGGATTAGAGTCATTACTGATCGATGTTATTTTCAAAGTTAAATTGAGAGAAACTGTAGAGGACGTGAAGAACAAGGTTTTACATGTGAACCAAGTCTCATAAACTCACTTACCTGAAATCACCTGTTGCCCTGGTAACCACACCCAGGAAGTTATATGACCCCACCCTTCTGGTCTGAACCACTGTGAGACTTTCAAACCTGATGTTGTTTTACCTGATTAACATTACAGCAGGTATTTGATCAACATTTTATTGGTGCAGGGTTTTAGTGTTTATTTCTATTTCACTGTAATAGATGTTTGATTCACTGAAGGTGAAGAAAATACAGAAACTGTAACAGTAACAGTAACAGTAATAGTAATAATAATAGTAATTGTAATACAGTATTGTTGTTAGTGGTGACATTTTAACCTGATATGTAATTGTAGTTATTTTGTCTTTATTCTGATATTTCTCTTCTCATGTGCAGAACAAATCATTCATCCATTAATAATAATAATGATAATAATAATAATAATAATATAACCACATTTAATAAATCAACAAAAAACAAAAACAATGTTTAAATGTATTGTTTCTCAAACTGAAACAAAAAACTATTTATAAAAAATGCTTCTGCATATTTTATAAGATCACTTTTTAAAATAAGATGCATGTTAAACAGCAAAGCTTTGTTTTTAAGTCCTCTTTCTTTAGCATTAATAAACTGTATATAAACATGTAATTAATTCTTATTTGATTTGCCCTCTTATCTTTTAGCTCATTGGCCGTCTGTGAATAATTGACCTGTATGAAAAGTGTTATACAAATGAAGTTTGATTAATATATTTGTTAACACACATATGACAATATAAAACACAGCTGTAATAATATATAATATGACACTTAAACATGTCCTGCTTATAACTGCATCATAGTGAGCTATTAACTATAGTATTTCTATTCAGCTCATTAATGTTGTTAAAGTTTAGAATAAATACTCTGGTGCCTTCAAATCATGATGAAGTCCAGTGTTTGAAAACAGAGGAAATAAAGACTCTGGTGTGTAATTAGTGATGGACACAGATCAGGCTACCTGACGACCCACAATCCCTCTGTGCGGAGGAGGCCATGTTTAAACCTCGACGCGTATTGTTCGACGTGACACGCTCAATTTATCATTAGTTGTGAGCGAAGAACGGATGAGTACACTTTCAATTTAGTTCCGCTGCTTTCTTCATTCATCACACCTCCCTCATCATCCATCATCTGCAGCTCACAGCCACACAAACACTCATCGCTTTAATGCAATTAACTGCACGCTAAGATAATTTCATATTAATGAACCAAGACATTTATTTGATTATTCATTTGATGAAGTTTCATCAGGGGCTGACGGGATCTGAGCTTGTAAGTGAGAAGAATTCAGTGTGTTTCCTTTGTGTCGTCTCTCTGTGGAGGTTTATGTACATTTCCCAGGCTGCACCTTCTGTCTTCATACAACAGGCTCTGAGAAATTGGAAAAGTTGCAGCAATAGATAGGAGGTGACCTGGAAACAAAAGCAATCAAGGCTGGAGGAGGATGTGGGGAGCAGCGGGCCACCGGCAGCAGCCGCCGCCATCAGGCTGAGATTCAGCCGCTCTGTCAATAAAAGAAGAAATACCTTCTGAGGCACGGGGCCGGGGGCAAAGAGGAGTCTGCAATTTCACACCTTCATGTACCTGAATGCAGGACATTTTTCATGTTACTCCACCTCCTCACTCAGTAAAACACAATGAATCGTTTGGGGCCGATTGGAGATGACGACAGAAATGATTCCTCTCATAACAAACCGGGGGGGGGGGGGGGGGGGGGTCAGTGACTCTCCTCCTCTCCGTCCAATCACAGCACCAGAACATAATTATTTTCTAAACTAAATAAACTGGAATTTAACCACAAATCAATCAGTTCTCCATTTGAAGAACTTCAGACTCAATCAAAGCAGGAAAAAAAATCAATTCCGACCAATTAAAGCTGCTTTCATTAGCGTATGCAGATGAGAGGCTGTGATCAGGCCTGGTCTCAGATGCCCCCCTTCTGGTCAGCCTGAACCTGGGACTCTGAGGAGCCACAGGAGCCCCTGACTGACTCATACCTGCAGCGTCTTTGTGTTGTTGTTGTGTGTTTGTGTGGTTGTGTGTGTGGCAGGTCTGCATCACGGTTACACTGTGACTGCAGCGTGACCACAGACACACACACAGGTCACTTCTATTTCCTCTGAGTTTCATTTTTCCGTCTCACCTGTTTGGTTTGTTTCACTCAGTTTTATCTTCAGGTGATAAATTCTAGGATCAGGAGAATTTCACGTAAAAGACGAAGAAGCTGAAACATTTCTGACACTTTGTAGAAGCTGCATTTGGTTTAGTTTAAAAAGTTTAACGAGACGAAATAACCACAGAAATCAAACATGTAACAAACGAGGTCAGAGGTCGTCTCTCAGCAGGTCACTATGACCCGTAGTTAGGTTCTGTTGCTAGGCGACATCTAGTGGTCGTAGTGATGATGACAGGAGCAAAGGGAAAAGTGCGGTGACGTAGTTTATAGAGCGACAAAGTCCACGTCAGGAGGAGGTTGGGGTGGATGGATGAATATGACCCAGGAGAGCGGTGTTCGATTCCCATGTGACAGGAGCAGTTTATGTTGTTTCTATCATCCATGACCGTTCACTGTTATTATTGTAACCATGACAACAAAGATAATCTCATGTTGAGGAAGAACTTATTTTAACCCAAATCACCATCTTTTCCTAAACCTGACCAAGCCGTGACTGTTGGTTGGTTGGATGACAGGTGAGTGTGCTAACCTGTGCTAACCTGTGCTAACACTGAGCCACAGCAGAGACAGTGAAGATGGTTGGGAGTTGTAGTTCTCTCTGACTGTCGTGTTCTCTGTGTTTTTGTCTTTTAATTTGCAGCAGTTTTAGCAACATTTCACAATTTCAACACTGAGCTGCTTTAACTACTTCAAACTGTTAAATATTGGTGTGCTGGTTTCCAACCTAGGGCTCAGCCCCCTCTAAAGGAACACCAGCTAAATCTGAGGACAGAAGAAAAAACACAGTTCTACTAAGTCAAGTATATTTAGTGTGTTTTCCTTGTGTTTTACACATTTATTTTACTTTATTTCCATGTCCTTCCTACAGCTGACTCTCAAGCTGTGTTGGAATGAGCTGCAGAAATAAAGTTGACTTGACTAGAAGAGGTGCACTGTTTGCATTAAATTATTAAAGCTAAACTCTTATTCTGAAAGGAAGCAGTAACTCCAGCTGTCATATAAAATATTTCTGCCACATCAAATGAAACACTCTGGTCCAAGCACCTTAATCTGAGCTGAATTGCAGCACTTGAGTAAATGTCCTCCCCCCTCAGCTGAGGAGCATCTGAGACGTGCTCGCCGGGATCATTTCACACGGTCCACGCTGAACGTGCTGCTGCAGGCCCACGAGGATTTCAGGAATCCCTCCTCCTGTATCGATCCTGCTCTCGGAGCTGCATTGTACCTCCTCAGCATCACATACATTACAGCAGCAGCACAGAATAGATGGCAGAACAATGTATTTAAAGGCATTACCCTCCAGCTAATGGCGAGTCTTCGAGGGGGCCTCAGTCATTTACCCTTGTGAGTGGTCAGACCGCTCCAGTTCCCAGCACGGCGGGATTTAAAATGATGTCCTCGGTGGACTACATTCACTGGGATTCAATTTGGAAATGTATTCATATTTACTTAGTGTACCTGCATTGCATTTGTATGGATCACTCGAGGGTAAAAGTAAAATTGAGCAAATCGAATCAACATATTGGGACATGTGGGGGCGGTTGTATGGAGTCCACAGCCGGGGTCACTCCAATGCCTTTTATGATGTCCCTCTGAAATCTATCTGAATCACATTAAATTGGATATAAAGATGTGCAGACACATACATCACAGTAAATGGTGTGGTGCAGCATCGCTCGCCAAGAATCCCACCTCAACAATCGGGTTATAGAATCGGCTTTAGATCCTATTAATAATTCACAATCTTGTTAGGGGAGAACAAACATTTCTGTTCAAGCAATTTGAGTTGCTGGGTTGTTATGATGGGCGGGAGGCTGAGGACGCCAGACACAGGGAGGCTGTGAAATGTGAGCCTGCTGTGTGTGGAAGAATAACTCCATGCTATTTCACAGTCTCTGCTTTCTTTATTAAAGCGCCGTCACAGTAAACATGTCCCGGCCCAACTCAGGCGTGCAGCCGCCAACAACACGCCGCGGGATTTTAATGTTGAGGACAGACGGCCTCATTATAACCTGTCAGATCTGCAGCTAACAGCAGGCTACACTCAGCATTAATGAAAGACAATTATTCTCTCTGTTAATTCAGTATTCAGTGTCAGAAAATCATCACGTCTGAGGCGTTCACATGTTCTAAAGCCCAGAGATGTTTCAGAACCGGAATCAGGGTCAGGATCAGAATCAGGATCAGGATCAGGATCAGGATCAGGATCAGGATCAGGATCAGGATCAGGTTAGGTAGGTTTTCACATTAGAGGAATTTGCTTTTGTGTCTTATTTCATAACAATTAACAGAAGAAGAAGAAGAAGAAGAAGACAGATGAAGCTTAAACTTGCATTTTTTTTTACAATAAAAATGTTTTTAAAAAATTATAAAAAATATAAATATAGTACAAATATGTCAAATGTGCATGAAAAATAAGAATATGTGAGAATGACCATCACAGATTAATCCAGAAGATTTTGTATGAATTAAATGATTAAATAAATGATTATAGGTGCACATCTCAGCCTTTTATCAAAATTATAAATTAAAAACAAACAGGAGATTAACAGGAAGTCAGGGTAAAAAACCTGTTTCCAGATGTTCGAGTGTAACAGATGTAAATCCTGTCAGGATGTGAGGTCTTGAAGAACATGGATACAGAGGTTACAGATGTTTTCTGTTTGCACACGAGAGAAATAAACTGTTTAAATATGATTCTGAAAAATATAAAACAACAATAAGACACAGTGAACTATATATAAATATATATTATATAGTGTATATACATTAATTCATCTTCAGTCACACTGAGCCTCAGTGTTTTCATCCTGTCACCTCATTACTGTTGTAACCTTAGTTATTGTTATTTTAAGTTAATCATATTAATTTATGTTGTTTATTAAGTGGTGAAATATTATTTGAGTTTATTAGAGTATTAATTAATATTAATGACTAATCAGTGATCAATACATTTGTTAATTGATAGCAGGCTGTTTCAGTTTATAAAAATACAAAGAGCAGTTTTTCCTCATTTCACAGACTGAAAACATCTGTATGACGGCAGGTAACATCTGGATGGGAGCAGGTAACACACAGAAACATCTGGTGTCTGACACAACAACATAAATAAAATGTTTATTATTAAAACTGTTGTTTCTGCTTTGAACTTAAATTGATCATTTTTAATTATTATTATTATATTTTAATTATTATTATTCTAACCATCTTGTGGCCCCTCAGCCTCACCCTGGACCAAGTGACTAATTTTTAAAATAACATTTATTCTTTCTTTTTTTATGTATTCTTTCATTTTTTCTTGTTTTTTCAGTTTTTTCTCATCGCTGTTATTTTAGTATTGTCTGTTTATTGTCTGACTTCCTGTTGTGATGATCATATTCTCATGTGTAGCTCAGTCTGTGATGCAGTGATGTGACTAAAAATCTGTGATTCCACTTTTTACCAAATAGAAAATAATTTTAAGGTTTGCTGGAGACTGAAGCTTCTGACACATCGTGTGTTTCACTGATTTAAAGTTGTTATCGTTTTATTCTCAATATTTACAAGAGATTTTTTAACGTCTTATTTTCTGTGAACATCTGATGAATCCTCACTGTGTAACACTGTGGTGATGTCAGAGCTGAAACAGTCGATCAATCCACTGATCAATGGACAGAAAATGAATCAGAAATAATGTGATAATGATCCGTGACTGACTCCTCCTCCTGTCAGGCTGATGTTTCTCTTTTATATGATGACTGAAGCTTCGAGCTGTTGATCATGAGAAACTGTGATCGACTCTTTAGCCTTTTTCTGATCAAACATCTGATCAATTAATTAGTAAAGAAAATCTTTAGAAAATATTGAGTTGGTTGTTAAATATTTGACTCAAAGTTTAATGTCTTTTGTCTCATTTTGTTAAATCATTTAAAAAAACCAAATGAAGGTGTGTGTGTGTGTGTGTGTGTGTGTGTGTGTGCAGGTGTGTTTTTAAAGAAACAGCTTCACTCTGATTCTTTCTCTTTATAAAACAAACAGATAATAACAGAATATTTCAGGTCATGTGATCACAAGTCGTCCTCACTGAGACACTTGATCACATTCTTGTGTTGTCTTACACTGCCTCCTGCTGGTGCGGCCACACTCCTACACACACACACACAGATGATGTCATAAAACTGTAGAATAAGACTTTGAGAGTTGATACACTCTCATTGATTGATTGATTGATTGATCAAGTCAACAGAGGTGAACAGCTGCTGTATCTGATGATGATGATGATGATGATGATGATGATGTCACTGCTCCTCTGTGTTTGCTGAGCTCATGTTGTTGTGTCCGACGATGATGCTGCTATACATCTTCTGCTGCTCCTCTTTGAACGAGTCCTTCACCTTCCCTCTCTTCAGGCCCCCATCCCTGAGAGGAGGAGGAGGAAGAGGAGAAGGAGGAAGAGGAAGAGGAGGAGGAGGAAGAGGAAGAGGAAGAGGAAGAGGAGGAGGAAGAGGAAGAGGAGGAGGAGGAAGAGGAAGAGGAAGAAGAGGAAGAGGAAGAGGAAGAGGAAGAGGAGGAGGAGGAAGAGGAAGAAGAGGAAGAGGAAGAGGAGGAGGACGAAGAGGAAGAGGAAGAGGAGGAGGAGGAAGAAACTGATCATGTTTCTCACATTTACAGTTTGAATCAATGTGAATCAACAAACAGCTGAAGCTATGAATCTGATGACGGAAAGAAAAATGGAAACGATTCTGATAATTGATGAACGGAGTCGTTCACTTGTCAAACAACAACTGTTACACACAGCTACACACACTATTACACACACAGCTACACACACTGTTACACATACTGTTACACACACAGCTACACACACTGTTACACACACAGCTACACACTGTTAAACACACAGCTACACACACTGTTACACACACTGTTACACACACAGCTACACACACTGTTACACACTTACACACACAGCTACACACACTGTTACACACACAGCTACACACTGTTACACACTGTCACACACACTCCTGTTATTTGTCATATACATTGATAAAGTGAAGAGTTTGATCGATGACATCATGATCCTGTGAAGTCATGACATCATGTGACATCATGTGAAACCTGCGTCACTGTTGTTGTTGTGTTGTTGTTCTTTGTGTTGTTGTGAACAGGTGTGTTGTGAAAGCCCAGTGTACAGAAGTGAAGTAACAGTACTGCAGTAAAACACAGGCAGCTCAGCAGGTACTTGCAGTACTCTGATGCTGACTGTGGTGTGATGCAGGACTCCTCACCAGGCCAGGTCCAGGAGCCCCCCCTGATGAGCGATGGCAGATTTCACCCTGTTGGCAAACTGGGCTGCGTCCTCCCTGTCCTGTTGTCAACACAACAAACACACAACAAACACACACACTGAGGCTCACATCAGACAGCTCATTACCAAGTGAAAATCACTGTATGATGATGATGATGATGATGATGATGTGTAATGACTGTCTCTCCTCACAGGTCAGAGGTCACCTGACTCAGGTGGAGGCGTACCTGTATGGTCATGGGGGGCAGGTACCACACGTTGACCACTATGGCCCAGCTGGTCATCATCCTCAGCAGGTAACTGACCATGTTGTATTTGCCACTGTTCCAGAAGGCGTCGCCGAAGCGAGGGTCATACTGAGACACAGAGAACTGAAGGTGAGTCCAGGACAAACGTCTCAGCCTCCTGCAGACACACTGCTGTGATATTCATGGTCCCCAGAGGACGGATCCTCGTGTATCTGAGCCCCGGATCCTCCCCCTGTTCCTCCGTCAGGCAGAAAAACCAGACTGAAGCAGACGTCTGGGCCCCTGAGAGGTTTCTGCTCCTTCTCTTTGACCTTGATGTCATGTCACGTGACCGACCACGGTGTTCGTCAGGACAAACGCTCGTGATTTACTTTGCTTTGCAGCTTTCCCGCTCTTTCAGTTGCATTGCTGGACTCTGGACCTCTGGAGCTGGTTTGTGTCAATCATACACTCACCCACCTGTCACTCAAAGAGGCCACACCCTCAATTCTCCATAACTTAATAAAATGTAAACAGGTGAGTTGTATAAATTCAGCCGTACAGTCGTCATGAAGGAGGAAATGATCTCCAGAGACCAGAACAGTTTCTGTACCAGGCTGTAAACATGTTTCTTTCTGCTGTAAAGTTGGACATTTGAACATGGGAGTCTCTGGGGACTGACTCACTTCCGTAGCTAAATGCTAACGCTAACATCAACATGATAACATATTCACAGTGACATAATGTTACAGCTGAGGCTGATGGGATCATTTTTAGTTCTGCAGGTATTTGGTCATAAACCAAAATACTGGAGCAATGAAAGTATGAGCTGATGGTGGAGCAGGAGGAGAAACCAGAGGATCATCAGAGTTAATACAGTTCATCCTGAGGGGACCATGAACAGCACCGTGTGTTTCCCTCCACTGTCACACTGTCAGCTCCACCACTGGTCAGACTGTTACCAGTAAGGAAACTGTTTTTTTACCTGGGGTCAGTATGTGAGAAACTGGAGGTGCAGATAAAAGCTCTGAAAAAATCCAGTAAGGAGACCTTGAGTTGAGATAACATTCAAACTGCAGGATGTGATAATCACTGGTTCACCCACAGACCAAACCCTCACACACTTATCATATGATCAGACATTTTATTGTGAAATTTAAAAGTCATTCTACCTTTATTGTGACGGGGTAAATGGTTCCTCCGATCTCAAAGCTTCCCTTCTTAAACATCATGACCGACGTGTTGTTGATGCAGGTTCCTGTTTAAAGCAGAGACACAAGCAGAAGTTAACTGACCATAAAACCACCATCATCATCATCATCATCACCATCCTCCTCCTCACATGACGTGCTGCAACTGACACCGACCTTCAGGAAATATCAGGATGGGAAGTTTGGTCTTTGCTGCGACGTGAGCTCTCAGCCTGCAGAGAGAGGAAGTAGTTTTCATGAGTCACTGAGGAGGAGAAGTCCTCTTCATCATCATCATCACCACCATCATCATCATCATCATCATCATCATCATCATCATCATCATGTCTCTGCTGTCAGAATACAGACTGACAGGACCTCACAGTGCAGGGTTTTTATTTTCTTAATTCAACAGCGTCAACTTCCTGTCTGTCCTGCAACAATAAAAGTCTCTGTCTCTGAATTGACAGCTGCTGTAAAACACGGTTGTTCCTCTGCTGTTTTCTGGAGGAGGAGCCTCCTCAGAGCAGGACGCTGCTCCATGTTCAGCTCCCTCAGGGCCTCGCTCCGCTCATGTGACGCTCTGCTGTGTCTCAATCTCCTCTTTCACCGTGATTTCTGGGCTGTTAGCTTCGGTGCAGGCACACTGGATTCTGAGTCTCATCCTTGACCTTTGACCTTTGTGTTGCCAGGGGAATCTCAAGTTAAAGTGTGTGTGTGTAAAGTCTGTGATGTAGTCAGACCTTCACCTTATTAACACACAACAGTAATGTGTGTGTGTGTGTGTGTGTGTGTGTGTGTGTGTGTATACGTGTTTGTGTGTATACGTGTGTGTGTGTGTGTGTGTGTGTGTGTTTGACCTGTCACAAACAAATGCTTAGAATAGATAGATAAAATTCAGGTTTCTCTCTCTATCTTTACGTAAGACCCCACCCACTTCACACTGTGATTGGTCAGCTGTGTGGAGGTGAGAAAGTGGGCGGAGTTAACTTATCTCTCAGCTCTGTTCTCTATTTCTGTCAGGCTGCTCAGCCACAGTGTGAGTCTCACCTGCTGGTCACAGCGTGGCGGTCTTTCATCTCCGACCGCTCGAACCAAACGTGAGGACAGGACCTCACCATTGACCTCTGGATGACCCCCATCAGACCTCCGTGAACCTGACCCACCTGAGGACGACAGGGCAGAGCGGTGACATCACTGCATCCAAACACCTCCTGTACCAGACCTGGTGACCTGCTGTGATGACACTCACCATGGCGTAGCAGCCGTCGTTGGCCAGAATCACCACGTCGATGGGTGTGGTGTGGTTAGCGACACAGATTCCTCCTTTCTGAGGTTTATTCTCTCTGCACACACACAGGAAGTACTCAGACCCTTCACTGCAGTACAAGTACCACGATGACACAATACTACAAGTACAAGTCCCGCATTCAACAGTTTAAAAGTACAGTATCAGCTAAATATACTTATATTTTAAAAGTAAAAGTACTTCCTGTAGTTACAGTTTCACAGTAAAAGCACTTCCTGTAGATACAGTGTCACAGTAAAAGCACTTCCTGTAGTTACAGTGTCACAGTAAAAACACTTCCTGTAGTTACAGTGTCACAGTAAAAACACTTCCTGTAGTTACAGTGTCACAGTAAAAGCACTTCCTGTGGTCCCGGTGTGAGTGTGGTTACAGCAGCTGACACTGACTTGTTGTGGTAGTGGATGGTGGCTGACAGTCCTCGGGCACAGATCCTGTAGCAGGTCAGATGGACCAGTTCACTCAGCCAGTTCTTCACACTGAAACACACAGTGAACAAACACCTGAGTATCATGGGAAAAAAACACCACATTAAGGTTAAACATCAAAGAGCTGTGTCTGAAGGTGCTGCTGTACCTGCTCTCAGGTAGAAAGCCCACCAGGGTGGTCCCGATCACGATCCATGTCAGGCCGATGATGGCCAGAGTGATCCTGGGGGAGGAGACGTGTTGACGCGTCTATGACTGAGGTTATTTTATTCCAAAATAAATCACAGCAGCCGAAGCAGCTGAGCTGAGTCAGCATCAAACATGAGCCGGGGCTCCCTGAAGCTCCTGTCAGACCCTTGAACCCTGAATAAAACCCAAGCTGCAACAAACCAGATTTACCCTTTAACACACACAAGAGGATGCTGAACTCACCTGAGGGGGAAGAGGACGCAGTACCGTATGAAGACGCCGAGGCCCCAGATGACGGTGAGGCGGAGGCTGATGTAGCGGAAGTTCTGGTTGGTGCGGGTGAGGAGGTTCCAGGAGGCCAGCTCCTCTGAGGAGAAGCGCTGCGTCACCTGGTCGTCCACAATGCTCTCCAAACCCTTCTTATAGAAATAGAAGGCGTCGCTCAGAGCAAACTCGCCCCCCGCCAGCGAGCGAGAGCTCCGCAGCTGCTCCATCTCCTCCTCCATCGAGCCCCCGGCTCGCTCAATGATCCCTGGACGACAATCACAACACACAGCGGTAACACAAAAGTACTGTAGTACTGAGGGTGTACTGTGGTGTATCCTGCTGTAGCTTCGGGTGTAGCTGTGAAGAAGAAATGTATGTTTTTTTTAGTTAAAGTTATAACTTTATTGACATGTGTGATTCCAGTGAGACGTGTTGTCATCACTCAGACTGTTGTTCACACACGTCTTCACCAGCTCACAACATCTGTACAGGGGTCAGATCAGGGTCAGCGCAGCATCTGATGGTCACAGTCTCTGTTCCTGAGTTACAGCTGAATAACAGCCAGAGGTGTTTTTGCAGAACATTATGATGTCACAGTGTCAAGATGACCTTTGACCTTTTGATTATAAAATGTCATCACTTCATTTTATCCTGAAATTGTGTCATAATTAGTTTATGAATTCTTGAAGTTTTATTTCAGCGGGTCAGTCCTCTGAGAACTGCTGCTGTGTAACATCTGTACAACATCTGTACCACATCTGTGTGATAAATGACACAGTTTGGGTGTGTCTCCTCCAGCCATCGTCTCTTATTGACCTTCTGTGTCCACACCTCTGTTTACACAAGGATTTCACTTCACACGAGTCAGATGAGGCCGAGTGTGTGAGACAGTCTGAGTTGTGTAACTTCACACAGTCATGAACTAACACACAGACACACACACATTTTACACACAAGACATTAAAAAGCTGCAGCATCAGCAGACATCATCTGTCTTATCATAATGTTCTGACTCACAATAACAATAATAACAACAACAACAACAACAATAATAATGAAGTGTTGCTCAGTCAGGTAACATGAGAACATGCAGCCTGAGTGAAACCAGCTCTGTGTAGAGGCTGAAATGAGATTAGCAGCGGCTGCAGCAGAGGAACACTGTGTGTTATGTTAAAGCAGAACCAGTCTGAGGAGCACGAGACCTCTCACACACATTTAACCCTTCACGTCCACTTCACCCTCGAACTCTGTCTCACGTGTTTGTTCTCCATCAGCCTGGAGCTGCGCAGCACTCAAACATAACGTCTGATATTAAAATCCATTAAAATCCTGTGTTTTTATTAGTGACTGAAAATTTGTAGAGCTGAAATTGATGATCGATAATTGATTATTTGTTATGACTTATGTCATAATGTGAGATATTTCTGTTTCACATCACAGTAAAGTGAAGCTGTGATATCACACTGTAAATATACAACAGTCCTGCACACAGGTTACCTGTTACACAGGTTTTATTAAAGATCAAACCAACAGCTTGATCTCTGATGGTGTTTTATTATATATTTTATATAAATATCATTTTTTAAACAAATAAAAAAAACGTTTTCTTATTTAAATCAACTAAAATAAAAAAACGTCTGTAGCTTGAGACAAAGAAGAATAAAGTAGATCGATGATTGATGCACTAGAATCATATTTTTTAACTTGAACTTTTTTAACTTTAATGATTCATTTAAAGAAGATTTTCACTGAATGATGCTTCATAGTTTATAAAAGATCATATGTTTGTAAAATGCCTGTGAGACACTTCAGCTGTCAAATCAATGAGTGGAAAATAAAGTGTCAGGAAAATGAAATACTCCATAAAGTACAAACATGTACCTGGTTATATAACAGTGGAAAATTGATTAATCAAGTAAATAATCAGCAGATTAATCAATAGTGGAAAAAAAACATTATTATCACATTATTATCTCTGGAAATCCACATGTGGAAATATGTACAAACACAGACTGATGTAGTTTTACTGCCCAGTCTGCAGATCATCAGTCTGTAATGAGTGACCCCCCCCTTACAAAGGTTATACAGACTGTGTTGGTGTTTGAGTAGAAGTTGATGAATAATGAAATAAAACTAGAATGAAATGAAACTCTTATTTCAGGCAGTTGTGAAACGGGATGTCTGTGGAGGCAGAAGTGAGTGAACGTACATGCTGCTCTGATAACAGACTCAGTGAACTCCACGTGGCCGCCTCTCGTCTGTTTGGCTGAACTTATGCAATCTGCTGTTGCGTCGTTGCCTGAGACGAGCACATGTGTTTTTCACGCTGCTCGGGACCCCGACATCTGACGCCGGAGCTGACCAATGGGGAGCCCCCACACTCAGTCACACGGCGTCACGTGATCCGTGTCTGCAGCTGAAACAAATCCTCGGGCTGCAGCGTCCTGACTGAGAGCACAAACAGGGAAGTGCAGCTGCTGCTTCCAACACCGTTGATGACTGATCTCAGGTCAGTCAGAGTCTCTCTTCACCTCCAGCTCTGTGAAAACCACCTGTAGCCTGTGGTGGAGTGGTGTGTAAACTAAGGCTATTATTCTCATCATCAGCTGACCTGTTATTTTCTAAATGATTTTCAGTTGAGGTGACGTCATCAAATGTTTTTTTTATTCAGTCCAAACCCAAAGATCCTAAAACAGGTTCAAAGCTGGAACCAGAAAATATTTGGTATGTTGGTTAAAAATGATTATCAAAATAGCAGCAGATTATTTTTCCACTGAGACTAACTGAAAAGTTTTCTGCCCTGAAACGCTCCCCCTCGTCCCCCCATGAAGAGAAAACAGTTCCTGTTAGTAACGTGTTTTCACATCCAGCTGAACACTGAGCAGTTTGTATACAGTTGATCGGCAGTGACTCACCGTTGGGCAGAGGGACAGGCACACTGGGCTGCTCCTGCCGTCCTCTCTGGATCCGTAGCGTGGCCCACTACAAAGAAAGTTATTTTCAGATGACCTCTGACCCCATGCCTGCTGCTTCACATTTCATAACTGCACACAAATGTTGAGTAAGGAAGGAGTGAAGAAAGAAACCACAAGTTCCCCTGAGGACAAAGTGTCTGAATTAAAGGCAGAAATCGGAGAGAGGACACTCTGCTTCAGTTACCTCCAGGATTTTGACCAGGATCTGGATGTAGACTCCGGTGACCCCCAGAGAGAGGCCAAACATGGCAGGCAGCATGATGAAGAACACCACCACAAACATCCACACCTGGAAAACACCTACAGCCAAACACCACAGGTCCTCCATCACTGACAGCTGAGGCAGCCACCGCTCTGCAGCTCAGTGCTCACGTCATCATCTGCAACACGGGAGAACAGCACCAGACTCAATGCAGTTTTTACCCAATTTAACAGAGTCATTCTGTGGCTGCATCGTCAGCCTGTTGGTCCAGACTCAAACATCTCAACAGAGGATGAACCCTCCTGACTTTACTGATCTTCTGACTTTTTCTCCAGCACCATCAACAGGTCAAACTTTTAACTTGTCCAATACTTCGGTTTAAGAAGAAGAACCTGCAGAACTGACGTTCCCAACAGGCTCAGCAGAGCAGAAACAATCAACAGGACAGTCAGTCAAATATATTATTTTCTGAGGATTAGTTAATCTTTTAGTCACTTTTCAGTCAAACAGCTTCTCTGATGTGAGGATTCAGTTTTTCTCAGTTTTGCTCTGTAAAAATTCTGCTTAAAGTTTAGCTCAGCCCAGACTTGTTTTTTCAGATTGCTTGTTGTGTTTGACCAACAGTTACAAACCAAAATATATTCAGTTTTCTATCATATACAACAAAGAAATGTTTTACAATGTACTGAATGTTATAATCTTATTACACCTTATTTAACATAAAATCTTTATGAATTCTAATTAGGAGAATCAGCTGTCAAATAAATGTACTGTAGTAAAAAGCACAATTTAATTACAGTTTCAGGGTAATTGTAGTTTACTTCGGTTTTTCCACTTCCTGTCATTTTATGCTCCTCTACGTTTCAGATGGATGATTCATAAAATATGATTATCATATATAATATTATGTATTTCCATGAATTAAATCAGTATTAAAGCAGTTTAAAGTGTCTTAACCAGCTACAGTGTGTGTGAGTGTGTGTGAGTGTGAGTGTGTGTGTGTGTGTGAGTGTGTGTGTGTGTGAGTGTGTGTGTGTGTGTGTGTGTGTGTGTGAGTGTGAGTGTGTGTGTGTGTGTGTGTGTGTGTGTGTGTGTGAGAGTGTGTGTGTGTGTGTGTGTGTGTGTGTGTGTGTGAGTGTGTGAGTGTGTGTGTGAGTGTGTGAGTGTGTGAGTGTGTGTGTGAGTGTGTGTGTGTGAGTGTGTGTGTAGATACCTGGAGCAGACACGGTGCGGGCGCAGCTGCAGGACCTGGAGCCTCAGTTCGTCTGGTTCAGAGCCGAGTCAGTGGCCGTCTAAGCCCCGCCCCTCCCGCTGCTTCCTGGTGACGAGCTGCGCAGGAAAAGCGCAGAAGTTTACTGCGCGCATGTTGCGCTTCGGTGCCGCTTGAAGTGACGGATCTTTGTTATGAACCAGCAGCATGGCGGAGCCCACTGTCCGTATGTCTGGGATTGTGTTAGCTTCTCTAATGTTTCAGCATGTAAACAGTGATTCAGACGTGGTGAGAGACAGATTTATTCATGATTAAAATCCATGTGTTTTCAATGGAAGATTCTGCGTGGTCAGTTAAAGTGTTTCGCGTTGAGGAAGAAAGCTAGCAAACAACACAAGTGTCCCAACGTTACCAAACTTTAAAGTTGATTAGTATTTGTTTAGTAATTTAATTATTAAGGTTTCAGTTTGTACTTTGGATCAGTGGAGAAATGTTTGTCGTTTAAGTGAAGCTAAAACTCCACCACGGTGTTTCTGCAACTTTTTAGCCAAGCTAACTTGTGTTAACGGTTCCCGACACACCAGACTCCGTTTAAAAAACCTCCTGATTTAAAGGTTTTTCTGATTATCGACAAGTATACATATTTATGAAAGATGACTGAATATATTTATAAGTATTGTGGGTCTGTTGGTAAATTCGGCAAATGTATAATCCAACAAGCAATTCTTACATGAGTCATATATCAACTTAAAAAAACTGGCGCCCTGTTACCGCCCACCACTGTGCTGTGGTGAAACTACTGGGAAATATTACAGAATTTTAATATAATTCACATTTGGAGATGTTAGGAGTCTCCTGACGCACCAACTACCACCACTGTAAAACTAATGGTTACTTCATTATCCATTAGTCTCTGTACAAAGTCAAGGTCAAGTATAGTAATTTAGTACATTTTCTCAAGTGCTGTATTTAAGTACAGTTTTACACTTGATGCTACTTTATATTTGTGCTTCATTACATTCATATTGTACTTTTTACTTATCGATATTTATTTAATAATTTACCCTATTTAGCAGATTGAGATTATTTGTATAAAATATAAACAAGTTAATTATGTTGTATTATCATAAATTAAGTTTAAACATAATTGATCCTTGGGTGGAAATTCACAAACTGCCCAACCGTATATAAAGTAAATGAAATGAGCTCAGAACACAGTAATGAATAATAATGAATATACTGAATATGAGCAGAACAGCACCTGGAGACGTGACTTGGGGCTGTGGGTAAATTATGACCAACCTGTGTTTGTCTCTGTTGTCGCTGTGCAGGAAGGTCTCATCCTCGGAGAGAGTAAATTTGAAGAGCAGGTCACCATCAGTGACTCTCAGGCTGATCACATCCACATAGAGGAAACTTACAGTGAGTTTATCTCAGTCAGACGCAGTGTTACATCCTCACTACAAGTATTCACCTCAAGTACTGTATTTACTGTAGTACTTAACTTGATTTACTACATTATATTTCTGTAACATTATAGTCACATGTTACCTAACAGATTAAGATTTTGCAAACAAAATATCTTATAATTAGCATATAAAATCGTCCACATTGTTCAAAATTAAAACATTTCATTGTTTTACTGAAGATACTTTTATACTGAAATAGAAGTTTTGACTTAAGTATTTCACCTTGTTGCATTCATACTTTGACTGAAGTATCTGAGTACTTCTTCCTCCATTGTATAAAAAGTCTTTTATTTTGTGGACAGATATCCAGAAGCACATCGCCTGCCACAAACTGAACACGTGAGTCTCTGTGTCTCTTCACGGTGCAGGTGTTTTGTGCTTGGCAGCAGGAATTGTTCAGTTGTGTTAATGTTACACTGTGTGTGTTTGTGTGTGAAGCTTCTACAGCAGTGTGGGAGACGTGAACGTGGAGGCAGTGAAGAGGCTCCTGGCCGACAATAAGCAGGTAAGTAAAGAGCTTGTGATTTGAACGTGCAGTGAGAGAAAACCTCGGCGCTGACGGAGCTGCTGTCGTCCGTGTGGAGGAGAGTGTGATTGGTTGGTACAGGCAGCGGAGGAACACGGATCAGCTGATGTCGTTCAGGGAGAAGATCATCCACGAGAAGCTGAAGACATCTCTGTCCAACCCTCACATGATCTTTGTGCTGCTGACGCCCAGCAAGCTGACGTCTCCAGGCTCCACCCACAGGATGGAGTACGCCGCCTTCATCTCACGCAGCAGGTGAGAGTTCCTGTGTGTCGCTGGTGTGTGTGTTTGAGTGTGTGCGTCTCTGAGGCTCAGTGTCGTCAGTGTGTTCACTGTGTGACGTGTTCATATGGTTTTATTGTTTTATGCAACAAGAAGCTGAAAATATTTTGTCATTTTTGCTTGAAAACGATAAATCAACTATCAGAATAATTGACAAGTCTTCCAGAAGAATATGAAGTAATTAAATTAGCTCCACCTTTACACATTGATGCATCAATAATTATGATCCAATAATATTATGATATATCTTAAAGAGTACTTTTACCCTTGGTACTTTCTGATAATAATCAAGGCTGCAATAACTTTTAATCATTAGTTAATCTTCTGATTTTTTCTGTGATTAATTATTTAATCTGTGAAAAAATGGAAAAAAAACCAACTTCCTGTCTCAAAGCAACTAAACAAAAACACGTCATTTACTCTCATATGATAAAAATGATAAAATCCTCATTTGAGAAACTGGAAATAAATAACTGATGATTAATCAATTATCAGAATGACTGCCAATTAATTTTCTTTGTACTGACTAATTGATTAATCAGCTAATTTCCGCAGCTTCAATTATGATTAAACTTATGTAAACTCATGAATGCAGGACTTTAACTTTCTCCAGCTGCTTCTTTCAGTTCAGTTCAGACCCGAGTTCAGTTTAAAGCCTCTTATTGTCCAGGTTTGAACTCTCACCTCCAGTTTCAGTTGGACTGTGACGCTGGTCGAACGCTGCGTCTCTTCTCTCTGCAGGCAATTCATCAACGTTCCTGTGCTGGTCAACAACCTGGGTTTACTGGAGCAGCTGGCGTACTGGAAGGTGTCAGCCCCCTGCTCGGCGGCGGGTTATAACCTCACCATGAAGAAACACGGGTACGACTCTGCTCACACTCACACGCCTGCGTCATGACTGTGCGTCTCCTCCTGTAACCTCCACTTCCTGCTGTCTCAGGTCCAAGTTCTTCTCCTCCAACGGGCTCCTGAGAGAAGTCAACGAAGTGAATAACATGAATGAGTCTCTGCAGGCGGAGCTGCAGGTGAGGTTGACGTGTGTGTGTGTGTGTGTGTGTGAACTTCCTGCTGCCCCACACACCCACACCCACACACACACACACACACCTGTGTTTTGTGTTGGACAGAAAGCGTGCAGAGACGTGGAGGAGAGTGAACGTCTGGTGGAGACGCTGCAGGCAGACGTTTCAGCTCTGAGGAGCAGAGTCAGAGAGAAGAGGCAGAGCAGAGCGGGACAAGGTCGGCTCAGTGTCTGTGTGTCAGGTTTTCACCTCAGGTGATGAAAGCACCTGGATCAGATTCACTGACATGCTCAGTAGAGGAGGGATCATCAGTCACCTGAGGCTACATCATTTGATTAATGGCACATTTGTTAGAAACTGGCTCAGATCCTGTGTCCTCCATGTTGTGGTCCTGGTCCTGAGGGACTCTGTGTCAGAATCTGGTTTTACCTTTGTTCTCCCTCTGAGCAGAAACAGTGGAGGATCCACCTGAGCAGAGGAACAACCTGCTGCTGCACGAGGCCGTCAGAGCTCTGTTCGCCTGCTCTCCTCTCTTCCACACTCAGACTTTAACCCTTGAGGCCTTTCCTGTTCCCGACCTCTGCTGCGGCTCTGAGGACGACGACGACGTTTCCACGTCAACCCTGAAGGCTCAGGAAACTCTGTCCCTGCTGGACGCCGGCAGGACGAACTGTAGGAAGAGGCTGAAGGACACGTCGGTGGGGAGGGAGAGGAAACGCAGGAGGAACCAGTCCTGATGTGGAGGCAGAGTTTACTGGGTGCATGAAGTCAGACTGTGGTCACATGACTCTGACGTCACTGAGCTCAGTTCCACAGTGATGGCGGTCGGTGTTGACGACCGGCGACGGGACCTGGGGATGTTCAGTTTGTCGATGACGTGTTCTGAGTTGTTTATAGTTTCTTGATTAAAACGTTTGTTTGGTTAAAGTGTTGTGGTCGTCTCTGAGGCTGTGTGACGTTCATGGTAAACGTGTAGCTGTCATAATTCAACAGCCGTCAAGTTATTGAAAATTATGAAAAAATGTGAAATATTCCGAGGTGCAAAGATCAACTGCTTCTCTGTTTTATCTCAACTGAATCTGTGGGTTCTGAACTGTTGGTTCGGCATCTAAAGAATCACTGGTTTTAAGACTCAGCCGATCATTTCTTCCAGATTTCTTCAGTTCTGGGTTCTGGTACAGTTTGTGTCTCCTGAACAGGGACGAAGTTCTGGTTGACTGAAGTATAAGAGACGAGTGTGAGCTTCGGGACTTCAGTTAACTGTGGTAAAGAAACGAGGCTGAGGAGATGAACTTCACAGCAGACACACACAGTTCAGAACCAACAGGATTTAATCAACACAGATTCAACAACAATAACACACACTGATCCACTAATCCAGATTTTTGATACCACACACGTTGGGGTCCCTCATGAGCTGTGGGTGTTTGTGGGTCACCGACATGAAACCTGGGGGGAGAGAGTTGTTGTGAAACCGCCTCATGACAGGTTCAGTAGCTTCAAGCAGTGACCAGAAAATAATCTAAATGTCTAGTTTTAATAAAATCCTGTTGAACTGGAGCAATTGGTCACCATGAGTCTCCATGGTAACGAGACTCCAGAGTCTGATTGTTGTGTGGAGTCACATTAGAGAATGATATTTACCCATGGCGTGAGCTTTCTTTATCGCTTTGGAGACTTCCTTCTGTTTTATTCCACACAAGCCTGAAACAACAACACAACAAGGTGGATCAGCACAGATCTCCTGCTGTGACACGATCTGACTCAGGTGCAGCGTCACGTCCGGCGGCTCACCTGTGATGTGTCGGCCATAGATCCTGCCTGTGTGGGGTGAGATGAACTGGGACAGCAGCTGTAACGAACACGGGTAAATACACTTAGTGCTGTTACGTGTCGAGTAGTGACAATGTGACGTCAATGATTACGTCAAAGCCTCGTTTCAGGTGTTCAGCAGCAGCTTGTGAGTGTTGTGTTGACAGGTGTGTAAATATCTGGTTTGATTTCTCCCTGAGGAATTTACGTGTATTGTTTTTATTCTAAGGATTTTTCCTTGTTGTCCGACAGTGACGCGGTGTGACGTCTGGGTACGAGCCTCAGGTGTTTCACTCACCTGAATATTTTTGTAGTCCACCGTGACATTGCAGAGCACGCAGCCTTTCTGTGGTGCTTTGTACGGATTATCCATCTTTACGAGCTTCAGCGTAAAGACAAAACAACATCACGTTATAAAGTTAACCCCGTTATTACTGATATGTTACTTTAATATTATTACATCAATCATCACCTACCACGTCATCTCTCTGCTGCACTACCTGTGAAGTTAAACTTCTCCAACCTGCAGAAACAAATGTTATCAGAACAGCTCATTTTCTCGCAGGCTAACGTTAGCATTACATGTGATGACACTGCGTCAGAATTATATTTAAAACAAAGCGACAGTTTGATTTATAACCTTATAAACTCTGTTACACATTCACACAAACATTAAACTATGTATTTAGTCTTACCTGTGTTTCCATGATGAGGAAAAACGGGCTTTAGCCGCTGCAGCAGCTTCAGAGACAGCATTTTGACCTGAGACAGGACAGGAAGCTGTCCGACACCTGAAAGTGTCCGGTGCGTCGCCAAACAATTAGTTCCTATCACTACTAACGGTTTTGTTTGATTTTTTTCTAATAGTAATAATGAAACAGAAATCAACAAATAATAGGATACAAGGGGTAATCAATTGATTAAAGCATATAATTAAGTAAACAAACAAAAACATTTATTTTTCTCCCTAGATTTTACATTTCTGACGTGCCTGCACCGATGCCTTTTTTAAAGCAAACTTTATTGAAGTATATCAATTTAACAAACAAAGTGGCATAATACTATGTGAACACAATACAAACAGGCGAAGGACAAGCATTATAAACACGTGATTAAATTAGAAAGAGGTGTAAGAAAAGACAAAATGAAGTGAAGGAAAGGATGGAAAAAAGATAAAAGAGGCGAGGGGCATTAATGGTTTTCAGCAAGCTTGGGATCTTCTATTAAGTTGTAAAGCTTAACAGTATTCTTCTTTTGTGAAAGAGAAGTGAAAGAAAATATTGACATGGTTCTTTATGAAATATGTAGAAATTTGGTTGGGTCTTTAGGAATCTGGTTTTATGCAGGAAAATTCTTCCAAATCATGCCATAAAGAACTTTTTCTTTAGTTAATGCAGGGAAGTTGAAAATTAGGGTACAGCCAGTAATGTAGATCTTCCCAGAATACATTAGCAAATTTACATTCATAAAATACATGTTCTGTCGTTTCTACCTGATCATCACAAAAGGCACAGTTGTTATGATCAAAGCCAAATCTGTGTCTAAAAAATCCTCCTGAGGGATAAATACCATGAAGAATTTTAAAATGGATTTCCTTAAGTTTTGGTGGAATTGGATACTAGAAAAATTTGTTGGTGAAATGTTGATAATTTGATAGGAAGCTTATTCAGTTCAAAGCCACAAGGAGAAGGTTGATGCCCCCGTATTTTCATATAAAGTTGATTTGGGATATGAAACCATAAACTGTCAAAAAAGACCTCAACCAGTTTATTGTAATGAACCGTGGACGCGCTCAGCCTCCTTCCTCCTGATCTTTAACCAACGTCCCTTTTCTAATATGGTGTGTTTTCTTTTTCCAAATGTAATTAAAGTCAGCCTGGTTTATTTTCAGCTTTAATGCTAAAGAAAACTGAAAACGGAACCAATGCACTTGCTTCCGATTTGACGGGTTTTCCCGGAAAAGGTTGAACGTTTTCCTCTTCAAAGATAAAACAAGTCAAGACAAAAATCCCCAAAACGAGCGAAGTAGGTTCACATCTTGCTAACAAATTAAATATCAACACATTGATGACATTATGTGTCTTACAAAGTCCCATCAATCTCATCAAGTAACGTTTGTGACTATTCATGAGAATCTATTCTCCGCTATTAGCATGCTGCACTTCAGTGACACGGTAAAAGCAAGAAAACTACAAATCGGCAGAAAATGGCACCGCTTAAGCAAAGTGTGTTAACTCGTAATATTCGGCTCTATTCTGTGTGACTTATTAGTAGTTTATTGTCATTAAAATACCGTCAAAGGAGAACAAGTTAAGTCATGGAACGGCTAGCTTTCTTAGCGAGCTAGCTGGAAAAGCGAAACGGAAATGACGACGGGATTTCGCTCTCACTCAGGGGAAGCTGGTCCAGATTTGAACGTGATGTCCGCCGAGCTTTAACTGCTCCAGCGGGTTTTGTCAGTTTATCTCGGCGACACAACTTTATACGTTTTTAGGAACATTTCTGAGGAATCCGCGGAGCTCATGGACGAGTCAACGAGGCGAAGGAGCCAGCGGGGCGGGTGAAGGGGCGGGAGGAGCCGCGCCAGCTGCGTTTTCTCCTGACGACCAGCGGCTGTGAACAGTAGTCGGGGGGGGGGGGGGGGGGGGGGCAGGGGGGTCCCGGCTCCTCCTGTAGTTCCTGACTGAGCCACGGTCTCCGTGGGGGGGGGGGGTCACCTGCCGAGCAGCTGAGCCTGGACAGGAATGGATGAGATCACATCGAGGAAGAGGTGGAGGGGCAGCCTGCGGACTCACCTGACACCTGCCGGGAAGAGGCGGGGGGGGGGCTGTCCGCAGCCGTGTCCCAGAGACAGCAGGTCCAGCAGCGTGGCTCAGACACAACCTGCTGAGGTGGGTGACGTCTCCAGCATCGATCTGGAGCTGATCCATCGATTACCAGTCCACAGAACTTTGATAACTTCATGATCTTTTAATAGTTTCAGGCATTTTCAAGCAGAAATGTTCAAATATTCGTCACACCGACCCTCTGCATGTGAACATCCGTGGCTTCTTTGTCCTGTTTAGAGCTGAGGAGATTAATCTACAACCACAAAGTCATTTTGAAGCATAAATACCAGAATCTTCTGGTTCCAGCTTCTATAATGTGAATATTTGCTAATTGTCTCTGTCCTCTGTGATATTGAACTGAATATGTTTGGATTTTGGACTGTTGGACATTTGAAGACGTCCCCTTGAAACGGGGCTGTTTTCATGAATAAAGGTGTCGGTCCAGTGGTCCAGAGCCCGACCCACACAGGCCCTGAGGCAGCGTCTGGATGGTAGAGGTGGAAAAGATTCACATAGTGTCATGTGAGGGTTTAAAATACTGCACGTCAACAAAACAACACTAATCAACTGAATCTGCGTTTTAATGACTGTACTTTAAACCTGAGGGGTTCAGAGGTTTCCCACTGCTAATCACTGCCTGGTTACTCCACAGGACGTTACAGGTTTCAATCTGTGTCCCAACCCAATGAAACCAAATCACTGGAACACTCCTTTGTTTGTTTTTCTATAAGATGTATTATATGTATTATGTATATAAAATTAGTTAAAAGCCCAAAGAGAAGTCTTCAAATGAACAGTTCAGAACCCAAATATGTTCAGTTTATTATCCAATAAGACCCAGAAAAGCAGCACATCTTAACTGTAGAGACTGGAACCAGCATATATTTAGTGTTTTACTTGAAAAATGAGTTAAGATTAGTTAACTTATGATTTCAGCTCAGGTTTCTGCCTCCACTGATCAGAGGACATGTGACTGAAGTGTGACTGTGTTTTGTTGGCAGTTCTGCAGTGACAGTGAGGATTTATTCGGGGACTACGACAGTATCCTGGAGGACAGCTCCCTCCTGGCAAAGCTGGACGATGCAGAGCTCAGTGAAAGGCGGCGTGATCCCCCGACTGCAGCTCACACCGTCGCTGTGGATCAGCAGGACGGCGTCTGGAAACAGCCCTGTGAGGACAATCTCACCGACTCCATCTTAGACGGCCTCGGAGACGAACCCTTCGAGGATTTACCGGCCAGCCAGGTTCAGTTTCAGGAACAGGTTGATGAAAATGTGAAGAGGAGCAGGCTGCAGGATGAAGATAAGACCTCGGCACCTCTCAGAGACACTGAGGGGACAGCTGAGGCTGCACCCGGCAGGAACAGGGAGGACAGGACCAGGGGACGAAGCACAGCGAGGAGGAGTGTGACGGATCAGCTGAAGAGGACGATGCTCGGGAACGCTGCCGCTCCCTCCAACCTCTCTCGGACTGCGGTGTTAAAGGAGGCGGTGGTTTCTGAGGAGATCAGCGTGGCCATGCAGGCCATGGAAACTGTGTCTGCTGAGACCCCTGACCTGGGGCCTTTCTATGGACTCCCCTCCAAAGTCAAAGACCTGATGCACAAACTGAGAGGAATCAAGAGCCTGTATGGTGAAGCACTGTTGTCTCTGTTTTTACTATCAGTCAGTTTTCATTAGTAATTCATCAGCTGATTTTTATAAAAATGCTCATCACAACTTCCCAGAGACAAAGAAGACGACTTCAGACGTCTGCTTTGCTCCACCAACAGTTAAAGTTCACGTTTCAAAGCTGAAACCAGAGTGAGGGACAGTTTTTCATCATCTAGCTTTAAAAATTACTCAAGTGATTAATCAGTTATCATAAGTTCAACCACCTCTTTCAGCCCTGATCCATCACTGCTTTACCAGGTTAATGTGAATCAAGATGACTGACAAGATGAAGATAAGACAGGTCCAATATAAACAGACATCTCTGGACACAGGAAATAAAGATGGTGAAAAATAATAATAAAAATCAAGAAAATTAGATAAGGAAGAAAAAAGACAAAATCAATAAGTGGAAGCAGAAAAACCTTAAAACATGATCCAAACAATCGAACAATCAGATAAAATAAATCATGAAAATGTATTGAGTGACTTTTAAAGCAAAGGAGCTTCAGATGTCCTGGTTCCAGCTTCGTAATGTGAACATTTGTGAGTTTTCTTTGTCTTTTTTCTGATGTTTGAGTGTTTTTGGATTTGAGTCTGTTGGTCAGATAAAAAAAAAAAAGATGTCACCTTGTGGGGAAATTTCTCTGGGTGTTTTTCACAGTTTTCTGATATTTTTCATATAAAAATAATAAATTTAGAGCTTTATCATTTTTACATTTAGGTTATGTTTGGATCAGACAAACCAGATATAAACAGTTGGTCAGGGAGCTGTAGAGGTGCTGGAGGCTGGATTTTGTTACGGTTGGACAGAGAGAGGGAAATGATTCCTGCATAACTTCACACAGAGAACGAGAATCTTCTTTTGTTCCTTCTCTGTCTCAGATTGGCAGGAGACGTGTCTGAGGCTGGACTGTGTTCAGCAGAGGAAGAATCTGATCTACTCTCTTCCCACCAGTGGAGGGAAAACTCTGGTTGCAGAGATCCTCATCCTCAGAGAGCTGCTGTGCAGGAAGAAGGACTGTCTGTTCATCTTACCCTACATCTCTCTGGTGCAGGAGAAGGTACACACACTGAGACACATGCAGGAAAGTGTGCACAACGATAAACAGACACACACATTCACCACAACTCTCAGGTAGACGATACGCTTTGGTTTTATCTTGAAGGTTACAGGCGTATACCTCAAGTGTAATGATCAGAGTTTGTGTCTTATTTGATTTTTAGAGAGTTTTTCCAGCTCAGTTTAAACCTGTGGCACAGAACAGCTGAAGGTAGAGATAAATAATGAACCCTACAACGTCACCTTAATCCAACACAGAGACAAAGACAGACTGAACTACAGGCTCCAACCAGCAGAAGAAAAACATGATAAGCTTCTGTACAGAAAAATGTCTGTAATTTACCTGAGGGGGGGTGTCCCACATGGGTCTCCCACATGGGTCTCCCACATGGGTCTGTTATTTAGGACTGATAGTCGAGCTCTGCGGGAGCACCTCCTAAACTCCAGAGCACTCGACCTTTGACCCAGTAGAAACCTCTGCCGGTGGGTTTCAGGTTCGGGGGTTAGCGAGCTTCGGCCTGGAGCTGGACTTCATGGTGGAGGAGTACGCTGGCAGTAAGGGCAGGTTTCCCCCAGTGAAGAGGAGGAACAGGAGCTCGCTCTACATCGCTACCATAGAGAAGGCCCACAGCCTGGTGAACTCTCTGATAGAGAGCAGCCGGCTGGAGAACCTGGGGCTGGTGGTGGTCGATGAGGTCACACACACACACACACACACACACACACCATTGAATAAGAGAGTTGTGCGTATGGAAGTAAAGGTTTAATGGCAGGTGTTGTTGTCCCTGGTGCAGCTTCACATGCTGGGTGACGGCAGCAGAGGAGCCATTATTGAAATGACTCTGGCTAAAGTTCTGCACGTGAGCAGTAAGTGTCTCAGGTAGTGAGTCTAACCAGCTTTAAGTGTCTGTCTGAAACGCCTGACTCCACCATCTCCTCCTCCAGAGAGCACTCAGGTCATTGGGATGAGCGCCACCCTGGGGAACATCCGAGACCTGCAGACATTTCTAAAGGCTGAGAATTACACCAATGACTTCAGACCTGTGAGTTGATTTATTTCCTCCTGATTGATAAAAAGGTCTCTCTCTCTCTCTCTCTCTCTCTCTCTCTCTCTCTCTCTCTCTCTCTCTCTCTCAGTATTGAGGCTGTTATTTGTGTTTTGGGAGGGTGGAGGGAGGTGGTGCCTCCACCTTGATGTAACGTTTGCTGGGTGCAGGTGTGAAGACGCCTCAGTCTGACCCGGTCTGACCCGGTCTGTGGTTAACACCTGTCAACCTGTGCTCTGTCCTCTCAGGTCCAGCTGAAAGAATATGTTAAAGTCCACGACACCATCTATGAAGTGGACCCGCAGGAGGAGGACTGCTTCAAGTTCTCACGTCTTCTCAACTTCAAGGTAATAAGAGGTGAACGATGACCGGGTGTTCACAGTCAGACAGGTGTGGTGCTGCGGCTCTGTCTGTAGAGGTGTTCCTGACGGTGTGTGTGTGGTCTCCGTCAGTACTCCAGTGCCATGCAGAAGATCGACCCGGATCACATCATCGCTCTGGTGACGGAGGTCATTCCGGCACATTCCTGTCTGCTCTTCTGTCCCACCAAGAAGAACTGTGAGAACGTCGCAGGGATGATCTGCAAATATCTGAAGGAGTGAGTGACTCGCTCGGCCCACGTCTCCCGGCCCGGTGTCCGCGGCGCCGACTGATTCCGTGTTGTTCCTCTGATCCTGTGCAGGGACTTCCTCCGGCACAGGGAGGCGGAGAAGGGCGTCCTCCTCAGAGAGCTGCGGGACAGCGGGAGCGGCTCGCTGTGTCCGGTGCTCAGGAGGACGGTGCCGTACGGTTTGGCCTATCACCACAGCGGACTGACCACGGAGGAGAGGAAGCTGGTGGAGGAGGCCTACTCCAGCGGGGTGCTCTGTCTCCTCACCTGCACCTCCACCCTGGCTGCAGGGATCAACCTCCCTGCCCGCAGGTCAGACTCTGACAGGAAGCTCTGCTTTAGGTTAACGACTGAGCCGTTTAACATCTGTGTATTAACCCTGTGTGTTTATCTGCACCAGCTCGGGGTCAGAGAAACACTTTACTCTGTTTGTGAGGATAAATGTCTTCAGGCTCATCGTGTCAGAAACAGTCAGTCCAGCCTGATGCTGAGTCACCGTCTGTCTCATGTCGAGGACCGGTCTGATCTGTCTCTGGGCCCCTGTCCTCCCTGCAGAGTGATCCTGCGGGCGCCGTACGTGGCCACAGACTTCCTGAAGAGGAGTCAGTACAAACAGATGGTGGGCCGGGCCGGGCGAGCGGGGATCGACACTGTAGGAGAGAGCATCCTCATCCTGCAGGACAAGGACAGGAGCCTGGTGACTGCACTCACAGCACACGGCCCCTGGGTCCTCCACAGTCACATGACCCCCTGAGCTCCTGCAGAGGAACAGCAACTGTTTCCTGTGGCATTACAGACTTTAAAGGTGAAAATGATTCAATTTTCTGTCAAATGACTCATTGATGAACCGACTGATGTTGTGTTTTCAGGCTAAAACACTTGTGTGTGCCCCGATGGAGAAGTGTTACAGCAACCTGATGCATGACGAAGGGAAAGGCGTCCTGAGTCTCATCCTGTCACTGATTGGACTGAATGTAAGTTCCTCTGTTTGTTGTCTCAGCCAGAGTTAGGCCCGGTGAAGCTCCTGCTCATGAGCCTGTTCCTCTGCAGATCACCAGCTCGTCCGAGCAGCTGAGGGAGTTCCTGTGTGGGACGCTGCTGTACGTTCAGCAGACGCAGCTGTGTGTGGAGAAGAGTCTGTGGGAGGTGGTGACGCAGTGTGTGCACCTCCTGAAGGAGAAGGACCTCATCACCGTGACCTCGGACTCTCACGGTCAGACTCTGCAGGTCACCAAGCTGGGAAAGGCCACGTACAAAGGTACGGCGCTCTCACGTCTGTGGGGGCCTCAAAATCACAGGAGGAGCCTCACTCCACCTGCTCAGCCTCCGCCTGCGTCATTAATGTGACACCTGCAGGGGCCACAGTCAGGACAGACAGACCAGGCTGATGTCTGGGGCCCCCCAAGAGTGAAAGGGGCCCATAACCCCCAAGTGGGGCCCCTGATGAAGTGAGCTGAAGCAGGCCTCTGCCATAACTTGCCTGTGAGCCGTTTACTGACATCAGTAAATTATGGCGCTGAGGATTTGCATGTGGGGCATCAGTAGCTCGTGGTGTCCACTGATGGTGTCCAGTGTTGTGAGCTGCGGTAGATCCACGCTCACACTCTCACAGCCTGTGTGGTTCTGTTGCTGAGTGACCTGTATCACCTGTCGTCCTCAGGCTCAGTGGATCTGACCCACAGTGACCTTCTGTACAGAGACCTGTCCCGAGGTCTGGAGGGTCTGCTGCTCAACAGTTACCTGCACCTGGTCTACCTGGTCACACCGTACGACATGGTTTCACAGTGCAAACCCGACTGGATGATTTACCTCAGACAGGTACGGACTCTCAGCTGGGGGCTGTGAAGTGTCTCCGTCACTGTTCTGTTTGAAGACGCTGGTTTTGTTTTGCAGTTCACGCTGCTGTCGGCCGCAGAGCAGAGGATGTCTGCAGCCGTCGGGGTCCCCGAGAGTTTTGTTGCTCGAAAAGCAGCGGGACAGACGGTGAAGAACGTAAGAAGATCCCGACTGTTGGTTACTCACTGCTTCACCACGATCCCTCACAGCTACAACGTCTGACTGTTGCCATGGTTGTGGCTGTTGTCACTCAGCGTGTGGTTGTGTTTCAGAGCGTGAACATGGCGGCGGTGACGAGGATGTATCTGGCTCTGGTGCTCTTCTCTCTGCTGAGGGAAACCAACCTGTGGAGCGTGGCCGACAGGTTCCAGCTGAGCCGCGGCTTCGTCCAGACTCTGCTCAGCTCCTCCTCGGCTTTCTGCTCCTGCGTGCTGCACTTCACTGAGGTACCGCCTCCCTCCCCTGAGATCTGACATCAGGTCTGTTGAACTGTGAAGTGATGGGTGTTTTGTGTCTGCGATCAGGAGCTGGAGGAGTTCTGGCCATTTAAAGCTCTGCTGACGGAGCTGACGCGGAGGCTGAGCTACTGTGTGAAGGCTGAGCTCATCCCTCTGATGGAGGTGGCTGGAGTCCTGGAGGTCAGTGGGAAATCAGTCCTGACTAAGCAAACCTCAGAGTGGCTCCTGGTTTTAGAACGAGGAGGAAACGCATCAGCAGAAAGTGTTTGATAATTTACTGATTCTCAGACAGTTGGCGAGGAAACGTTAAACTCTTCATGCTGAAACTGGTTTTATCAGTTTTCTGATTCCAGTCTGTGAATTTGAACATTTTTTATTTTTATATGATTATAAACTGAAGATCATCAGGTTTGGTCTGTTCTGATCTGACATCAGTTTCCACTGATGGACTTTAGATAATTGTTTGTTGCAGGTATTTCCAGCTGTGGAGACTCTTTCACCTGGAGTTAAACATTTAGTTTGTTCATAGTTCACATGGAGGGAAAATGCCACATTTCATTCCACTTGTTTTTCTTCATAGTTTCATTTAACAGAACGAACACATCCAGATGTTTGACCCTGATGAAACCAGGCTCAGGCTGCTGTTCCCTGTGATAGACGTGGCCTCCACAGGGGGGCGCCACAGAGCTGGGGGAGGCAAAGATACTGAGCGATCTGGAAAAGGCCCAATTCCAATCCAGCTGCAGTGGGCTGAGGAGGGTGTCTCAGTGAGGGGGGAGGGTAGAAATATCCCAACCCCACCTTTCAATACAAGATGATTATTAAATCAATATTTATCACAGAGATAATCTGATTACTGACGCCTACACACATCACATTCATTATCACAAATTATTCATTCCTGCATCTTTGATTTGTCATTTTAATCCGATTATAATCTGACTCTACGTGTTAAAAAAGGGCTGGGAAAAGATGGGACTGATCAGACAGGGTGGTGTTGAAATCAGCCCCCTCCCCTACAGACTGAAACCTGGTCCACATCATCATCAGTGAAGTCTGAAGGTTCATCCTCATCAAACGGTGCGTTCACTGCAGTCGTATTTGTGATGTTTTCTCCAGTCCAGAGCGAAGCAGCTGTATAACGCCGGCTACAAGACCCTGACTCACCTGGCCAACGCCGACCCTGCCGTCCTGTCCACCGCCATAGAAAACCTCTACAAGAAGCAGGCCGAGCAGATCGTGGCCTCGGCTAAAGTGAGTCTCAGTTTGTCCTCAGGGCTTCATCATCATCATCATCATCATCATCATCATCATCACGGCTCCAGACAGTGGAGGTTGTCATGTGATTATTAACACGTGAACAGATGACGTGTCTCTGTGCTGCAGATGCTCCTGAA
>NW_027273886.1:170000-200000 GCF_046630095.1 Trachinotus anak | reverse complement strand
CTCCCTGCTGCAGTACTGCGAGTCCAGACAGTACAGGATGTCCTGGGAGCTGGGGAACGGTACGGCACCCCGTTTCTCTTAGTGTTCACTGTGGAGAAAAACAAGCAACATTCAGACAATTTGTACAAAGTCCTCACATTTTGATTCATCAATTAATTGATTAATCATCATTACTTGCAGGTCTGGTCAGTGAATCAGCTGCAGCTAATGAGTTTTGTCATTTTCTCATTGTCTGGTCGATAAAATGTTTAAAAAATGTAGTCTGTCCACATCCACAGAGATGTCTTCAGTCGAAAACCCAAAATATTCACTTCATTATCGAATATGACAAAAAACAGCAGCAAATTCTGAGAAGTGAGAAAATGAAGCCACAGGACATGAAGTCAAACTACTAAAACTCTTCATCAGTTATTAAATATCGTCATGTTTCTGTCAGTTGACTAATCGGTTGATGGATGCAGCTCCACAATAAATCACATTCACTGGGTCAGTTTGGGAATAAGAATTATTCAAAAGGAAAAGTTAAATCATCGTCTTGTGTTTCTGTTTGTGAGTCAGACGTTCAGGCTGATCCCTCTCTCAGCTGGTTAGCTTAGCTTAGCATAAACCTGAAAACAGAGGGAAACAGTGACTTAATCTGCACAAAAAACAAAGTGTAAAAGCTACAAATCCATCAAGTGTATTTCCAAAATGTTGAACTTTCCAACCGTGGCCCTGAGGTGAAGGCACTGACCCTGAACTACAGCGTCGCTGGTTGGTGTTCGAACAGGGACCATCGTGTTCACCATCACTGTCTCCAGTCATTTCCTGTCACCTCTTCACCATCAGCTGCCAAATCACAACAGGACCAGAAAATAACAACAAAACAATCTGTCAACTAAAGTCATGGACAAATTGAAACCTGAGAGAAATAGAGCTCATGTTGGGGACTATATTCAGCAGCGGATGAATCCACGTTTGTGCTTTAGTGAGTGTTTGGTGTGTGGGGCCCTGTGGCTCAGAGGGATCAGATCTACCAGTTGAGCTGGTTTAAGTCAGACTTCTTCTTGTGATGTCATCATGTTCTCAGTGTGTGTGTGTGTGTGTGTGTGTGTGTGTGTGTGTGTGTGTGTGTGTGTGTGTGAGTGTGACTGATTTTCTTCATTATTGCAGTGAAGTTACAGTAATATTGAAACGCTGTGGTTTCTTATCTGAGGTTGGTGTTTCACTTCCTCGTTGAGTCACCTCTGTGCACAGGAAGTTGTCTCACGTCTCCAGTTTTCTTCTGTTGGAAACGAGCGGTGAGCAGATCTGTGTCGTCTGTTCCTCTTCAGAACCCAACAGCTACGAGAAGAAGGCCGGGGTCCGGGTGGACGGGTATCAGCTCGGACAGGACTTCACCCGACTCCGAGACATGATGTCAGAATCCAAACTTTACCAGGACGCCGGCCTGTACGGGCCGGACGTGGGCCAGCCGCGAGACCACAGGATAGACATACTGGAGGGGTGAGAGGTCACACTGTCACGGCTCAGCGCCACGACAGAACCTGCTCTTTACTGAATGTCATATACACTCACTGAGCACTTCATTAGGAGCACCTGGGCAGTTATCCAGTCAGCCAATCACGAGGCAGCAGTGTATGGCGTCAGTTCTCAGACCTGGATCCAGGTGACCCCCTGTGGGATGTGGTAGAACAGGAGGTAGAACGACCACACAGATTTATTACAGACAGAACCCGTGTGAAATAACCTGCAGTTATTAGGCCGAGAGTCGTTATGAACCTAATGAAACATAATAATAACAATAATAATAATCAATAATCAAGAGCAGTTTTAATGGCAGAGATCACTTCACTGCTCAGATCTGCAGGTGATCGGAGCCGAGCTCTGACTCCTGTCACTGAGACACTGAGTCCTGTGAGAGTCGACCCCGACTGTTCGTCTGAGTCAATCATGGGCCGAGTCTCCTGCTGCAGCCGGGACGTCCTGATGGAGGACTGTTACTGAGTTCTGTTGAGAGGAGGGAGACCTCTCTCTCTCTCTCTCTCTCTCTCTCTGTCTCTCTCTCTCTCTCTCTCTCTGTCTCTCTGTCTCTCTCTCTCTCTCTCTCTGTGTCTCTCTCTCTCTCTCTCTCTCTCTCTCTCTCTCTCTCTCTCTCTCTCTCTCTCTCTCTCTCTCTCTCTCTCTCTCAGCTGTTTGTTGTTTTATTGTCCTGCTGCAGGTTCCTGCAGACTGGAGCTGAGGCCGTCAACGCCATCACCTGGCACCAGTGAGTTCACCTGTGTGTGTGTGTGTGTGTGTTTACATGGACGGACCAGGTTACACTCAGCTCCTCCAGTGAGGTGGTTTCTTAAACATTATGTGCTTGTGAATGGAAGGTTGCCGGTTCGATTCCCAGACTGTCAGGATTAAATCTTTATCCAAACCCTCATCAACACCGCTGTGGTGCCCTTGAGCAAGGCCTTTAACCCCCATCTGCTCAGTGGCCAGCACCTCAGGCGGAGGCTGTACCTGGCCATCCAGGTGTGAACGTGACCGGGACGTTCCTGTCTCAGTCTGAACCACCCTGAATAAGTCAGTGTTCTCCAGGTAGGAGAGCAGAGAGACCTGTTTGTCCAGTCGGGTTCACCCATGAGCAGGTCTGTGCACGTGCAGACAGCCTGGGTGAAAGGTCACATGACTACACACAGCACTGGTCTCATTTTTGTAAAGGAGCTTTTATTTAGTGGAGTCTGTGTAATCTGATTTGTTGGATGTTTTATATTCGACTCATGTGAAGCTCTTTGTCACTTGTCTTCAGAGACTCTAATTTCCTCTTCAGAAAGTACCAGGGTGGTTTCCTGGACTCGTCACACTCAAACTGAAACTAACCCAGAAGCCTCCTGATGTTTAAATGCGTCTGTTTCCCCACTGAACATTTGACCTTTTTGACCTTTCACACTGAGAAGCAGGTGACTCAAGAAAACATGACAGAAATATTTAACAGTGTAAACTACAGGACAGGAGAGTTTGGAGTTTGTCCTTCTCAGCTTTATACTTGTGCCTCAGTGTGTACACTTCATGACTTCCCCCCTGTCTCCTAGTTATTATGTGAATGGGAGAGACACGTCCTTGGAGGACTTTCTGGATCCAGAGGTTCTGGACTCTCTGGCCTTGAAGACCAATGAAGTGCTGGAGGTAAAAGGTTCAGAGCTTGACCTCGGTGTCTGGTGTGTGTGAGGTCCAGATGTTGATGTGGGTCTGTGTCCTCTGTCCCGCTTCAGAAAGTGAAGCTGGTGTCTCCGGGGAAGACGGTTTGGCTGGGAGAGACGAGCTCGGCGTACGGAGGAGGAGCCATGGGACTGTCCGACACGTTCGTGGCAGGATTCATGTGAGTCAGAACCAGGTTAACAAAACCAACAGAGCTGCAGTGAAACAGTGGTTCGTTAAAGAACCATGAAGAATTTAGATAATTGGTTAATTGTCACTTTAATCTGGTTCTGGATCCTTAAGGTGAATCTCTGCTGGTTTTTCCTGACAGTTTATCAACCAAAAGATTTTTCCACATATCAGTAAAATAATCTTGGTTCAGTATGGTTCACTCTTCAGACTGAGAGTCAGCGTGGACCTCAGAGCAAACAGATCAACGCTGACAGAAACAGGAAATGAGTATGACTGGTTTCAGACGCCGCAATGATGTGGTGGTTCCCTGCTCCTCTCAAAGAATTCACTCCTCTGTGAGGAACTGAGCCGCTGTCTGCCAGATCACAGCCCGAGTCCAGATGACACAAAGTGTAAAATAAAACCAGCAGTGACTGACTTTACAGCTCCTCTGTTCTGTGGCTCACGTATGAAGTAGCTCGGGGTTTTTTTATTAAGTCATCCATCAGCTGATTGAGGTGAAACATCAAACGTTTGGTTTCCACTTCTTCTTTTATTCTGAATGAGAACATCTCAACAACCAGCAGCTGACATTAGTCTCCTGGCGTCACAGTGTCGAGCTGTGTGTTTGGGAGAAAACAAGATTTTGTCTCAGTTTAACCTTTTTTATGAAGCTCTGCAGGTCGGTCACGCAGTTCTCTGACTGTGTTTTAAAGAGTAAAATAGATGAAAAAAAACCAGCCATGACCCTGATGGCAACATGTCATTGAACTTTTTTATAGTAAAAAACATAATTTTCCAAATTGATAAATGTGATTTTATGTGTTTCGATCCAGGATGTCAAGTGAAAAATTAGCTGTCAGGTCGTATCTGTGACGTTGTGCTGAAAACACAGACACCAAACACTGACATGGGAAACACTTTAACATGGTACATTCAGGCAAAATCAAAAGAATTCAGAACGGACAAAATAACCCAAAACTCCTGAACACATCACATGACTGTGCTGATCACATGATCAACGTTCTGCAGCTGGTGGACGAGGAACGTCAGGAGGGAACTCTGGGAACATTAACAGGGCTGTAATTCAGTATAACAGGAGGATCGCACATGTTTCCTGATTACCCAGAAGCCCCGGTCTCATGACAAACCTTAAAACGCTGCTGCTGCTCATTCACAGCGAAGCTCACGTGGATACATTAATATGTGGACACATGCTGCTGTTTATATCACAGTGTCACATGTTTCTGTGTGTGTGTGTGTGTGTGTGTGTGTGTGTGTGTGTGTGTGTGTGCTGTCTACAGGTGGCTGGATAAACTGGGCCTGGCAGCCAGACTGGGTCTGGATGTTGTGATGAGGCAGGTGTTTGTGGGTTCTGGGAGTTACCACCTGGTCGACGACAGCCTGGATCCTCTGCCTGTGAGACTCTTGACCCTGGATCTGGTTTCACTCTCAGAAAATCAGATTCTGTGTTGAGTTCAGGTTCATCACTTTTATTTAAAGCTCCATATTTCACTGAAGTGTTGATATCCAACCAAAAACCGTGGCTGAGGGTGATGACTGCTTTGTTGTGACATCACTTTTAAGGCTCAGTTTCTGAATACAGGCTGTGTGCATTTCTCTGTGGACTGAGGCTTTGATACTTTCACAGTATTAATATAGAACCTAGACCTGCTTTATAATCACAAACACATGGACATCTACCTTTAGACTGTGTGGAGCTTTAAATAAATCTTCTCTAATCTTTTATCTTTGTTGTGACACTGGATCAGATGAATGTGGGGTGTGAAAGGTGTTGGTGCTCATCTCTGAGTAATGAGAAGTTGTCACCACCTCTACATATCCACTGAGCTTTTTAGCCTCCTGTAGCCTCTATTTTTGGTTTTGGCTGGACTACCAGCTGACCCAGACCCTGAGGACCCCCACAGGCTGCAGGTTCATGTGGCAGCTGCTCTGTTGTAATCAGATTAGTTATAACACACAACACAGTGGGCTCTGTCTCCAGAGAGACACCTGTGAAAAGCCTCTGTCCTCCACCTGCTAAGCAGCAGACAGACTCAGTCAGAGCAGCTGGTGGAGACCAAACACAGAGCGAACAGAGACTGATCAGATCACCACAACACATGGATCATGTTGATGCGTAACAGCTGGGTAACAGCTGTAGTGTCAGCAGCTGTAACTGTGCTGTGTCTCCCCTCAGGATTACTGGTTGTCTGTTCTCTACAAGAGACTCGTTGGACCTGAAGTCTTGAAAGTTGAAGCGTTTTCTGATTTTGGCCGAAGTAAGAGAGTGAGGCTGTATCTGCACTGCAGCAACACAGACAGGTACCGCTGCTCCAGCATCATCTCTTCTGCTGTCACTGTCTGATGTGGACGTTGTGTAGTGACCTGTACCATCACTGTGTGTCTGCAGCTACAGAAGTGGAGCAGTCACGCTGATATCAATGAACCTGAGCGAGAAGCCGGCCAGGATCTCCGCCCCCCCGCTCGTCTCCTCCAGCACAGTGGAGGCCTTTGTCCTGCAGTCCGAGCAGCCGGGGCAGGAGGGGCTCTACTCCAGGTGCCCTGAGCTCCGTCAATATGACCATTTATCACTGAGTTAGAGCCTGAAGTCATGTGACGGGGTCACACTGTGTCACTTAGTGTTGATGTAGAAGCTTCTCTGAGCCAGTCAGTGTCGCTCAGACCTGAATACATCTCAGACCGCACATGTAGAGCAACACATCTGCAGAGCCAGCCTCAGACCAGCTGATTAACTGATGAATGGATGCACACCTGGCTAACGGGTTGTTTTATGTTGTTTTTTTGTAGGTCTGTGAAACTGAATGGAGAGGTGCTGAAGATGCTGGATGATAAAACTCTTCCTGACCTGAAAGGAGCTCGTCTGCCTCCAGCTAAGCGTCTGCAGCTCCCTGCGTACTCTCTGGCCTTCTTCGTCTTCACGGACACTCGGGCCGCAGCCTGTCGGGATCACGGACGCCTCAGATGACGCTCAGACAGTCATCACACTGAGAGCTGCTCATCACTGGACTGAAAACACTTGAACTCTGGTGACCTACTGACGATGGTTCACTGATTCTGCGCTGGTTTGTTTCCTCGGAGATGTTGGACTGTCATATGTAGAAAATATTGTAAACTGTGCACTTTCTAATAAAATTTTTTTCTACTTCTGTTCCACACAGGTGGTGACATGTATGACCTAAACCACTACTGGTCTATATCTGACCTTCCCTGTCAGGCTTCATGTCACTAGTTCTGCAGGTATCTGATCATAAACCAAAGCACTGGACAAATTCCAATGTGAAAAATTCAGAACACTTCCTTGTTACTGTTGCTAAGGAAACCCGACGTCAGAGCTGCTGAATTCTGTCAAACCCCACCCAGAGTTCACAGCTGAATTAAGTTAACCATCAGTTTCCTCAACACCATCACCTGACGTTAGCAGCTCATGTGACAGAACTTTAAGCTCTGTAATTGGATGTTTCCTGCCAAAATGCACCTTGGGAGACGTAGTCAACTTCTCCCCCAAACTTTTGGAGGCCCTTCGGGTCGGATGAGAGAAGAAAAAGAGCCATGTGCCACATTCAGTCTGAACAAACAAAATCAATCAGCTCAGTCAGGTTTTCTGTTTTTTTATTCGACAAACACTGAGCTTTAATGCATCACAACCAAACTGCAGCAGAAATGTTTCAGTCCACAGACACATTATTCTTCCTTCTCTTCTCCATGTGTGATGATGTAACACAGAGATTTGTAATCCAGGTTTCCTGCAGCGTCGATATTTGACGACTGGAACATCTGCTTCACCTGGAGTCACACAGATTAACACTGAGGAGCTTTGTCACACTGTTAGAGCACAACAACATAACGTCTAACTGTTAGAGCCCAACAGGTTCATTTCAAGATGTTTCAACTACACATCAACTTTCTACTAATGAGTGTCAGTGTCTGAAGAATAAGGAAAAACACTGCACCTAAATGACAACTGATATAACTGAATTCTTACTAAACAATTAGAATTTGAAACAGGCTGAAATTCTCTCATCACACTGGCAAATAGTTTTATTTGTTTTACTTAATAATGTGGTTACTAATGTAAATGATGGAGGAAACAGGCAGGTTGATCCTGGAGGCCTACTCATGAATAAACCTTTACCTCCTCAGATGTAAACTTGTCTGCTTGTGTCATCAGTAGTTTCTGTAACCTGCAAAAAGACAAAACACAATGACTGAACTTCCCTGAACAGCCGCACACGTTTCTGCACGTTTGTGACTCAGCTGACAACTCACTCGTCTTTGTGAACGAAGCCTTTGGCGTCAGGATCAAACAGTTTGAAAGCGTTTAAGATGGTGTCTTCAGGGTCAGTGCCTGGAGACGGAAACCACAGACTCATTATTATATATATACATTATCATACTCATTATATCATACGTCAGCGGTGCCCAAACATTTTGACCTGTGACCTCTCACACACTGATGTCTGCTTGTGTCTGAAGCCCGAACAGCCACCAGCCCTCTGACCCGACCCACACAGTTTCTCCTGAAACAGCCACTGCAGCGGCTGTTATACCTTGTTAGACAATGGTTGTCATGGTTACAACAGTAAACACATGGGCTGTACCTAGAGCTGTGTACCTACCTTCGTCACCATGGTTACTATAATAACAGTCATCTCTTGGTCAGGTTTAGGAAAAGATGGTGATTTGGGTTAAAATAAGTTCTTCCTCAACATTAGACGATCTTTGTTGTCATGGTTACAATAATAACAACAAAACAACATAAACTGCTCCTGTCACATGGGAATCGAACACCGCTCTCCTGTGTCATATTCCTGTCATCATCACTACAACCACTAGATGTCGCCTAGCAACCAAACCTAACAACAGGTCATAGCGACTGTCCTGTCAAAACGACCTGTGGGCTCGTTTTCACAGGACAGTCTCCTTCGTTAATCCTCACCGTGCAGCTTTTCTCCAAACAGGTTGAGGAACATGGTGAAGTTTATGGGACCAGTTGCTTCCTTCAGCATCTCTTCCAGTTCGTTGTCCTTCACGTTGAGTTTACCTGAGGAAGCAGCACACACCTGTCTGACACATCTGCTGGGTAAGAGCCAGAAAACCTGCTGGATGTGTTCGTCTGGGATCAAAGCTACGAACCCAAAGAGGCATAAGTGTCCTTCAGATCCTCTTTGTCGATGAACCCGTCCCGGTTCTGGTCGATCAGTGTGAAGGCCTACAACAGAGACATGAGGACAGAGTGAACCTCTGAGCGAGTCTCATCAAGCTGACGTCATGTAGGTGAGTTTACCTCTTTGAACTCTTGGATCTGAGTTTGTTCAAACATGGAGAAAACGTTGGACGAGGCTCTCTGAGCTCTTTTGGCTCCTCCCTCCTTCTTCTTAGTCTTCCTGCTGGCCTGAAAACACACATCAGTCACTCTAACATCAAGGAGGTGGTCTGATGAAGTCAAAGACACAAGACTGAACAATAATATTACTTTGTCATTTTTCTGGTGAATATTGTGATTATTTCCTGTAAAGTTGTGTTGTGGTGTTTACTGTTTTATTCAGTTTTTCTACACATTTCACTTTATGGTTTTCCCACAACTTATGGCTGTGAAGGTTACATATAAAAATATACACAACACACATGTTTTTATGTACTTATATGACATGTTTTTGGACATGAACATGTAAAAACCTCAGTCTTTCTCTCTAAATAATGACCAGTAGCAACATGATAACAGGAAATGATTTAACACACCTGCTGTGTCACATTTGATTCACACATTTTCAACATGTTGTGATCAAGTAATGAACAGTTTCAGATATTTTATTCTGTTTCAAAGCAGCAAATGTTCATCTGGATTTATTTGGCTTTAACTGTGATCTTCCACTTTATTCTCAAATATGTGAGTTATGATTAAAATTGCATCTCTTTCATTGTATAAAACAATAAATCCCTCAGTCCTAAACATGGAAAAATAAGATGACCTGAGTACGTACCATCTCTCGTCTTCTCCCCCTCAGTGATGCTGCAGCGAGTGTCTAATGATTTGGGAGCGGAGGGTTTAAATACAGCAGCTGTCCGGGATGCAGAGAGGGAATGTGATGATAGTCTGGGTGACGCGGGGCCTTCGGGGACCCCCCCGGCCTAGCACAGTTCCCCTTACATGGTCAAGATGTTTGATAAAACCTGGTTCTCCGGAGGCCCAACAACTGCTGCTGATGATCAGAACCTTTTAAAGTGTTTCTATTTACAGAGTCTCACAGTAGAGACATTAGAGACGGAGCTGAAGATCACTGAAGACACTGACACCACATTCCTCTATTTTATTCTTTTATTAAGATCAGTTATAAAAGTTTTTTATTTTGTACTTAAGAAACCATCATATACTGCATATGAAATATGACGTGTCAGATGAACCATCTGTTCACCAGATTCATCACTGAGCCTGAGTCTGTTGGTGCTGAAGGAGAGGAGTCTGTATTTATTAACCTCAACTGTTTGAGTCCATGAACCTTTTTCTGCATTAACTGGTCGTAAATGTGATGTGATCGCCATTAAATCACAAACACAATGTGGTGAAGTTAACACACAAACAAATGTAATCTTTAGTGTCTTTATTGAACACAGTGCTGGTGGAAAAAGTGAAAGTACCCTCGGATTTAATAACTGGTCAAACCTCAGGTTTAGACCATTCTTCCTTATAGAGCTGGTGAAGGGTCAAAATATTAGAAACACCTGTCAACATAAAGCAGTACAGTTCAACAGCAGCACAAACTACATCCACAGGTAAACCAACACGTCTGAAACAGCTTCAACACAAGGTGAACATTAGAACCATGTATGAGGATTGTTTATTCATTTATCATTTGAGCTCCTAAAAAACTGGACACATCTCTATAGTGTTCATTTTCATTCTCTGTAAAGAAGAAAGACGTCAGAGCAAACTGGCTGTGTAGTTACAAGGGTTCAGACGTGTAAACTGAATGTTTTCTACTTGTTTTACAGTTGTTGTATTTTTGATCTGTGGCCACGTGGCGGCGCCACACTCTGCTCAGCTCCTCGTGTTGCGTTCATGTGTCATCCACAGTGCTGATCTGATCACAGTGCTGATCACAGTACATCCAGTGATCAGTGATCAGTTGTCCATACAGCAGAGGGCCTCGTAACCAGTGGTCACTGTTAGAGGTGTCAGTGTGTTTGAGCATTGACGCTGTATTTCCGGACACTTCTGCCAAACTCCATAGAGAAATTTATAATTTAATGTCTTTTTATACAAACCACTGGGCAGACAACTCCCTCTGAGGCTGTCAGATCAGTTGAGTGTGCTCCCAAGGTTGGCACAACAGGAACCAAGATCACCACATCCCTCACTAAATGTTGTACCATTGTAAAAGAGACACATCATCCTATTCCCTTGAGTTTTGTTAGAGAGGGGTAAATAGAAATTCACTTATAAAAGATGGAGTTCTGTTGAAAATGCTGTTAAATGTGTTTTAGTCAGATTGGAGGGTTCGGGTGAAGAACCTGTTTTTATTACATAACAAACCCTTTTGCACTTACTGGAACTCAAGGCAACTTCAAATTGTACATTAAGGCAGTGGAGTTTGGCGTAGTTGAAATGATCATAATCATAGTCTGATAACAGTGTCAGGATTTTTTTCAGTGCCCACACAAAACAAGATCTTAATCTAGAAATGTCTCATTCCATCTTATTCCACTGGTTACTGGTGTCTTTAATGTGTGCATTTATTTATATTTGCACTTCATTCAGTAACAAAGACATTAAGATAAAAAAGGGACGGGAAATAAGGCCGGTACTCAAGAAGACAAAACGACACAACGACATACAGACGTTTGAAAGGGAGCAGGCTGAAGCTGCAGCTCCACTCTTCACAAAGCACAACAGAGTCAGTGCAGCGGCGTCTGCTTCAGGTCTCACGCTCTAATGGGGGGAAGCCAAGAAGGCCACTGTACTGACGCATGGCTGGGAAGTATCTCAACTTCACTTTAGTATTTTAGTTTTATTCTACTCTCTACTTCTACTCCACCACATCTATTAGACACGTTTGGTTCTACTTTCCAGTTTAAGACTTAATTAAGATGAAGTCAGTGGTTTCCAACCACTTTGACATGTGACAGGCTAAAACAGTGTCTGGGTGGGGCCCAGCATGACAGAGCTGTTAGCATGAAGTACCTCTTAAAGTGATACTTAAACCACATGAAGTACTTTTACTGAAGTAATGGTCTAAGTACATCTAACACCGCGGGTACTTTGTCAGTAAATTACACCGCTGCAGCGAAACTGTGGTTTTTCTGGGGCTCATCGGACCGTGAACGCGTCGGACCGTGAACGCGCAGGACCGTGAAGGCGTCGCATTAACATCACATTAATACTACACTACCCACACCCCCCCGCGTCGAGCCATGTTGTAGGAAATCCGCTTGCGGCGGATTATTGTAATCCGACAGAGGGTCTGGACGACACATCGGATCACGACGAAAAAAACCAAAGCCCAGCGGCCTGTAACAGATGCAGCTCGTCCGAGAATAAAGGGATAAAGTCGGGATATGATCTGCCGCTCTGCTCGGTGCTCCCGCAGCCAGTGATCGGCGGCGCCCGGGCCGTTTCCTGGACCCATCCGGCTGACACACTCTGACAGCGGCTTGGCATCACTGCACCGCGGACCAGAGGGCAGAGGAACAGCTTTAATTCGTCGGTTAAACAGATCTCCCCCCTTCTCCCTTCCCCCGTCAGGTCCAGTCCAGCCCGGCTCGGCTCGGCTCGGCTCGGCTCGGCTGTCCTGTCTGCGGACTGAAGCGCTGCCGCCGCTCGCACTCAGCTAGCTAGCGCGGCTAGCTCACTCCAGCTAGCTAGCTAGCTAGTCAGGAATTTATCAAGTTTAGTTCGGGATCGAGTAAATTTTCCGGCCCGCAGCCCACCAGGAGGGAGGATGTCGGCGAAAGACCAAAACAAACTCTCCACCATTGAGCGACCCATCAAAGGTACGTGACATTTATTTCTGTATTTTGTGTGGTCGGGTGCAGGAAGTTAACGGGGGCTGAGCTAGTTGGCTAAATGTGCAGCTCAACGCGCCGCTGGACGTCAAGTCAGCCCCGGTAACAGCTCATTTACTCGGGTTTATTTGTTCGCGGAGCCCGGTGGTTCACGGTGCTTGCTACCGCCTCTGCCCGTCATGGGGAAGAGGGAGCCGGGTTATGCAAGTTAATCAATGCAGCGGCAGCTAATGAGTTAGCTTTGTAGCTTAGCTGTCCGGAGTGCCAGATGTCAGCGTTTGACATCCAACTGTTAGCCGACACATGCAGCTCAGGGTCGGGGCACGGGTGAGTCCGCCGCCCCGGACCCCCGGCTGCTGCCGGTGAACGAACCCCCGCGGTGTCCTGGAGGAATGTGGGTCTCTGCGGCAGCTTCCGTCGTGTGATGAAACACTTTGTGGCTGTGAGTGTGGATGCAGCGCTGCAGTGCTGGTGGCTGGATGCAGGAGGCGTGTGGCGACCCCCCTTTACCGACAGCTGTTTTCAAGAAAATGACTTGTTAAAGACCAGAGACACTTTATCAGAGCAACTGTCAAACAGTTCACCCCAGATACAAGTCTTCCAGGCAGCTAACGCTCATTTTCAGGATGGATTAGTCCTTATCGATTAGTCTATCAGTGGATCAGATGTCAGTAAACAGTGAAAAATCTCCACCAGTGTCAGAAAATATTAAAATGTGTATTTATATTTCCCAGAGTTCAAGGTGACTTCTTCAGATGCCTCGTTTTATTCAACCCACCGTTAAAAACCCAAAGATGTTGGATTTACTGCAGTAAAACACCAAGAAAACAGCAGAGAACCTCACTGAGGAGGCTGCACCAGGGAGATCAGACATTTGTTCATGTAAAAATAACTTCAATTAAGACATTTCGTGGTTATGGATGTAAATCCAGTGCTGCAGTGTTGGTGACTGACTGCAGGAGGTGTGTGTGTGTGTGTGTGTGTGTGTGTGTGTGTGTGTGTGTGTGTGTGTGTGTGTGTGTGTGTGTGTGTGTGTGTTTTGGCCTGAGTATAAGACAACCTCCCTTTTCCTTCAGCTGTTTTTGGAAAATGACTCTCTTACAACAGGCGATGCTTCAGTAGACCTTCAGTTTTCCTCGTGATCCGATCAGTCCAAGTTTAACAGAGTCCTCATCCCTGAAGCCTTTTCTCTCCGTCCGTGCTGCAGCCAACAGTGATCGTCACTGTCATTGGTGCTGCACATTATTTTTCAGTTGATTTATTAGTCAATTTAACCAGCTAGTCGATCGACAGGAAATTAATCAGTAAACACTTTGATAATTGATTAATCGATTCAGTCATTTGTCCGTTCAGAAACAGTGAATCGATTGATGATATGCAGTTTAGTTGGTAATGACAATAATTGTTATAATAAGGTTGTGTAATAAACACTTTAAAACCAGAGTCTGTTAATGTATTTATTAACGGCTCCACCTCCTGCTGTGGACACTCAGCAGTGGAGGCTGCTGGATAAACAGATATATAACAGAAATAAAGCACAACACAGTAAAACACAATGTGAAAATATGAAATATGTAGAATAAAACACTGAACATTAATAAACACTTAAAATGGTCTTACATCCTGTTAAACTACATTAGTCTGTCACAAACCAGTTCTGCATAATAATATACTGCTAATTGAAGTGTAATAAAAGTGTTGCCATATTAATTGATGAATTGTTGAGTAAATGTTTATGCATAAAAATTTGCATAAACATCTTCAGCTTCTCAAACGTGAGGATTCACAGCTTTTCTTTGTCTCCGATCAGTGTGAACTGCACATCTCTGAGCCGCCATTCATTCTCCACCATTAGGACACTTCATCAACAAAACCATCCGTCAGTGATGAAGATGAGTGTTAGCTGCAGCCGTGAGTCCCACATTAGTGTGGATTCATCAGCTGATTCTTCTCTGTTCATCAGTCACACTCGGCCTGAATCGTTCTTCAGTCTTTCTGAGGTTCTGTGGTCTGATGTTCCCTGTCAGATAAACTCATCTTCATCAGCCCCAAACATCATCATCTCACCATGTTCTTCTTCATGATTTTAAACTAGATGTTATTTAACAATTCTGATTATATTAATATTAAATGAACATGTTGTAGATGCAGCTTTGTGATCCAGGAAGTGTTTGTGTTTTTCTCAGTAGGTTTCAGTGTGTGTTCATTCTGCCACTGTGTGAAGTGGACGAATCAGAACGTTTCAGCTCTTTCTCCAACACTTTTTTACTTCTCTGCTCGTTGATAAAAACCAGGGAAAGTGGGCGACTGCTCAGGGGCCACAGGGGCCACAGGGGCCCCTGGCTCGCTCCATGTGATGTGGGTCTACATATTTGGATTAATCAGAAATGTTAGAAATGAGCAGCCCTGAAATAGAAAATAATAAGGATGAGAATCTTAATCAGGTCACAGTTTGGTGGAGTCAGTTCATCAGCTGCTGTGAAAACATAGATGTTCAGTCTAATCAATTAAAGTAAGATGATTTTGATAATTGATTAATTGTCACATAGTTATTCTGCAAGCAGAGGGGGAGAGGCATGATTGGCTCAGTGGGCTGGAAGGCTTAGGAGTGTAAAGCTGCAGGAGAGAGTCACATCATTAAACCTGCCTTCTTAAAGCTGCTGGTCAGTCAGGAAGCCAACACATACACACACACACACACACACATTTAAGTCTAATTTCCCACAGAGAGAAGCATCAGATCCTCACATGTGACAAATATTTGGATCTCCGTCCAGACGAGACTTTTAGCTCCGTATCAGAGATGGTCTGCGGAGGAGGGTGGACGGAGGAGGACACGCAGAAGAAGAGATGAGTTTGTCAGTGTGGACGGAGCCTGAGTCAAAAAGTCAGAGCGAGTGGTTTTCTCTGGTTTTCAAATCTCAGGCTCGTGTTTGCACATGTTCTTTTGTAACATGTTTTATCCTGAAGTTCTCTTAATCTGAGACGTGTTTCCCCCATCGGAGACAATAAAAGAACCTTAACCTATAACTGCTTTGATAATTAATTTTTTATTGATTCTCTGCCAGCTGCAGCCCTGGATCAACCCTGCTCCATTCAGTTCCTGTCAGTTGGCTAATTATTGGAGGATAAGCACAGTCCTGATGACTGACACTGCAGCAGCTCACAGCATCCTGTTGAACCTGCTCAGTGGGCTGTTTGTGTGTCCGTGTGTGTGTGTGTCCTCTGGTCTGTACACACCGATGGATCTGCTCTGGCCTTTTGGCTTAGTTACTGATGGTAATCGAATCAGCTGGTCCGTTTGCGCTGCCTGGCATGTGTAATGATTCTGTCCTCATGCATGATTGATGGAGCTGGACCTGAGGACGGAGCAGGTTCAGTGTCCTGTCGTGGGCCCCAGGATGGAGCTCTGCCCCGGGCCCCGTCCTGTTTCCTGACGACGCTCTGCTCGTCTGTGTCGGGGTGGTGTTGTTAATAAAGAGAAGACGTGTTGTTAATGAAGCTGTCGGACTGACAGTAACTGAATTACTGCGACAACAAGGCCTCTTCAGGTTCACTGCAGGATTTCAAATGTTACAGCTTTTTTCCTTTTTCTGACTCAGGACACAAGAATCTCAACTGATACTGTGAACTGGACAAAGTTCACACTGTGTAGGACACATTATCAACTCATCGACAAGCCAGTCTACTGAGTAGATCAGAGTCATGTCCTTTCCAAACCACGACAGGAGGTCGTAGAGGAGGTCGTAGGCACTGAGAAGAATCCCCTCGACTTTTTTTAAACCAACTTTATTTATAACACAGGGACAGGAAATACTCCTTTACTAACCAGAGAAACAAGATAACATGAAAGAAATAGACGAGTAGAGAAAGTTGAGCCATTAAAATAAACAGTTATGGAGTATTTTGTTATGATGATGATGATGATGATGTTCACTATAAATTCAACCTGCTTCTTCTTCATGATTCCTGGGTTTAAAGAGAATAAATCTGTGTTTATGGATTTGGAGCTCAGTCGATCAGACAAGGATCAGCATTGTGTCACAAACATGAAACAACTGCTCTGGTGTTTCTGGATTTATGTGGGTCCTCTGTGGTGGAACTACAATGGTGCCTCGCTTAAATGTTGCTACTGCAAGGAATTGTGGGACAGCATTATCTTCATTCCTTTTGTAAAGGAAGGTCCTGTGTTTCCTGTGCTAAAGGTGATAAGATAGGAAGCGTTGAGGCCCCTCCCTCTGCACCAGCTCTCATCATGGCTGCTCAGCCCAGGAGAGGTCGTTCAACTGTGGACGTTAAAACTCAAGTCAGCTACGACTCCCAAGGTGCACTTGGGCAAAAACGACGTCCAATCCCAGAGTTTTGGATACAGTTTGATTTTAAAAAACTTCAACTTTTAACTTCATTGATTTCAGATTCTGGTGAATTCAGTAACCGTGGCGACGCCTTATCTCACAGCTGAGTTTCCTCTAGCTTTTATCTTTGACTGTTTTTTTCTCCATGGTAACACCAACCGAGGCCTGTGGGTATTGTAGTATTTAGAGCTGTCCTCACACAGATCAGGATGGTCCTGTGTTTCTTATTTTTCATCTTAGCCAGCCCCCCCCCGCTGACAACACAGATTATATTTTACATCAGTGTCAGTTGTGATGTTTTATTCTGTGCACAGAAACATGTAGATGCCACCGGTTTGTGCAGAGCAGCAGAAAAAGAAACAAAGCAGGTGTCTGTTTGATTCACTCTTTGTTTTGCTTATATTTGACTGGCTCCTGGCCACAGGGTACGGTGGCCAAGAGGGACAAAGTTCAACAACAAACAGAGACCAAAGTGGGACTGAACAGTGGAGTTAAAATGTTCTGATTCTGACAGTCAGAGAAGCCTCCAGGCCCGTTTGAAGCTGACTCTACTGAAGCTGAAGATTTCACTGGAAGCTGATGCAACGTGTGTTTCAGCTCAGTTATGAAGAAGCTTTTCCTCCGTCCCTCCAGCCACTGGCGGGAACAGTGCGTCTCTGTCGTTGATTATTTGAATACCACTTCCTGTAGTGGTCTGTGACGCCTCGTTCTCACAACTGTGGTTTTGTTTTCCTCTTCAGAAACTCGACACCGGCCGCCCAGTTGTTGGCTGCTGGGTGATCTCGTCCGATCAGACTCACATCTGTCTGGCGCCCAGCTGGTTTCCTTATGTTGGTGATGAACCAGTTCAGGAGCTCTGATGTGATTGGCTGAATGTGTGCGACCTGGTTTGGTTTCAGAGTTACACACTAAACTAGACCACTGGGCTGAGAGAGAGAGAGAGAGAGAGAGAGAGAGAGAGTGTCAACACAAGATGGTGTCCTCTGAAGAGCAGGCCGGGGTGTGTTTGCTTTGTGTGACAGCAGCTGGTGAGATGACACTGATCCCATTTGAGTTTATAAGAGAAAAAAACTGTCCCAGCTTTTATTAACTTAGAATAAACTTTATTTATACAACACTTTACACAAGTGAACCAGGATTAGAACATTTCAGATTGAAAATCATTCAATTAAAACCATAATTTACTGTATTAGACAAGTACAGAGTTACAAAGCACAAGCTGATGCATTGGTTTGGATTTGGAGTCTCGACATTAAAAGACTGGGATCAGGACTGTGGCCAAAGAAAACTTGAGTAGGACATAACTGGACTCATAACTGTGAAGTTATGAACAACAAAAAGATACAACTCAGTTCCTCTCAAAAATGATAGAGTGGTGCATCCTCCTGGACTAAACTATCTTTGGCTGAGTGTAAATGTGGACCCCAGCACACACAAAGCAGACGAAGCTCCAGCTTGTTAAGGTGTGTTAGTTATATGAGTCAAAATGAAACTCGCTCCAGCAGAGCCTCTTCCTTCAGACACCAGGTCTGTGTGTGTAATCAAGGTGTTTTCCAGGGATTAAGCTGTGTGGTATTTCCTCCAGGGGCTGGTTGTGCTGCCAGACTGTTATCCTTTGTCTTCAGGTCGAGCCTTGACATGCTGTTATGGTCTTCACAGGAATTTCTGTTGCTGATCTGATTGCAAAAAAAAAAAAAAACAATTAAAAAAAAAAAAAAAATGTAATGTTGGCAGCACAGCTCTGGGATTTCACTGACTCTCAGGAATAGGTCCAAGTTGGAAATGAATCACTGTTAAAACAGTGTGGGCTGTTGTCAGCTGTGTCTCCACATTCAGACACAAAGGAGCAGCTCCTCCCTTGGCCTGACCTGTAGACAGAGAGATGTTTTCCTGCTGAATGGAGACAATTTGATTATAGATCAGGTCTAGGTTCTATATTAATACTGTGAAAGTATCAAAGCCTCAGTCCACAGAGAAATGCACACAGCCTGTATTCAGACACTGAGCCTTAAAACCAGCCGTCAGGACTTTGTGATGTCACAACAAAGCAGCCACTGCCCTCAGCCACACCCCAAGCCCCGCCCCCCTGGACCCACCATCCAATCTTGCAGGATTTGGTTTCTCTGAGTGTTTACCTGACAGTTTGGATCACTCAGAAAACAGTCAGCCAATCAGAAGAGAGTCTCAGATCCTCTCTTCTGATTGGCTGACTGACCTGTTGTTACTAGAGCTCCAGAGAGAAGCCTGAGAGAGGAGATGTAAAACTACACTGAGATGGTTTTTGGTTCTTGAAACCACAGATATATCTTCTGATGGAGATCAACAGATAAAACTCTGAAGTTAAAATCTGGAGCCTTAAGAAGAAAAACAAACTGGAGCAGGACGACGTGCTCTCACAGCACATACAGTGTTCCTGCAGCAGACTGTGGTGCAGAAGTTACATTAACTGACATAACAAAAGTGTTACATATTAAATAGATTAAAGGCTTTAACTTCTGTATAATCATCAGCTATGAATGGATCAATAAATCGACTGATCAGTGCAGCTGAATATCTTTGGGTTTGTAGCTGCTGGTTGTCAGACATCATGTTGGATTCTGGGAAATAAAAATGCGTTTCAGTATTTTTTGACAATGTTCAGATGATTAATCAATAAATGTAAAAAAACAACCAATCAGGTGAATCCAGAGTGAAAATTATTGTTATTTGAGCAGCTGATGTGTCGTTTTCCTCCTGGGCTGAAAGTGTAGTTGTGTCCACAGATGAATTTCACTGAACCAGGGTCAGTAGTTTGTGTGTCTGCTGCAGTGTGAACTGTTCTTTGTGTTTGACACTGTGAGAATCTCCTGTGCTCATTGTGAAACCATTGTTTATAAAAGCCGGAGCGTCCCTTCTGTGTTCAGAGAGAACGGCTGTATCTGTCTGAGCGTGCATGTTGGAGCTGCCTGTTTCACCGTCTGTCTCCTGTGTGTTTGCAGCGGTGCCATATCCTCCCGGTACACGCCTGACGGTCAAAGACCTGTATGTGGATGGCAGGCCCAGCGTGGAGCTGCTGAAGGCCCATCTGGTGAAGGAGGGCCGCCTGGAGGAGGAGGCGGCTCTGCGGATCATCAACGAGGGAGCCGGCATCCTCCGCCAGGAGAAGTGCATGCTGGAAGTGGAGGCCCCCATCACAGGTAAACTCCCGACCCTGACGCTCGGATCATCTTGTATCAGACACAGATTTTCCCCCGAACTGAGGTCACGTGGTGTCGAGTAAAGTGAGACAAAGACGGTCTGTGTGTGGCGGAGCTTTCTGGAAACTCAGATCCGCCCTGTCTCAGATGCAGCAGTCTATTTCTACAGCTGCCCTCCCTGACATGTGGCTTAGCTTAGGTATCCAGCCCTCCACCCTCGTGCCCTCGGACTATTTTTATCTCCTCCTGCTCTGTCCTCTCTGACCTATTGTTTCCATGTCTTTTTCCTTTTCTTCTTCTGACTCTATCATCATTAAAACTCTGTTTGCTGACATCATTTGTTTTTGTTTTTATTAGAAAATCTTTTTTACACCCTGACATCCACCACATCCACATCACAATCATACATCACAGATGATGGACAGTAGGTCTTTATAATCTGCTTGTATTGATCCACGTGTTTTGTCTGAAATTCTTTCATTGTTAATCAATAAGCAGACTGAAAATGAATCAGCATCAATTAATTGTTAATACAGTTCTCATATTGTATAAAGTGACAATTTTCTTATTACTCAGAGATGAGCAACATCTTTCACATCCCACATTCATCTGATCCATTGTTACTAAAAGATAAAGATTAGAGAAGATTTATTAAAGCTCCATCCAGTCTAAAGGTAGATGTCCATGTGTTTGTGATTATAAAGCAGGTCTAGGTTCTATATTAATACTGTGAAAGTATCAAAGCCTCAGTCCACAGAGAAATGCACACAGTCTGTATTCAGAAACTGAGCCTTAAAACCAGCCGTCAGGACTTATGGAGCTTTGTGATGTCACATTGAAGCAGTGAACCGCCCTCAGCCCCACTCCAAGCCCTGCCCCTCTGGACCCACCATACAACCTTGCACGATTTGGTTTCTCTGAGTGTTTACCTGAAATCTGCTGCATTTTTATTGGATCACTCAGAAAACAGTCAGCCAATCAGAGGAGAGGCCCAAAGATAGTGACAAATACAATTTTAGTACAAATTCCTTATTGTCTCTTAAAAATACATTTTCATGTGACCTTGTTGAAGCCTCCGTATGAAGCTCAGATAACCAGGATCAGAGGAGTGATCACAGCTGGTTGAAGGTTCATGCGTTCACCCGGCTGCAGATTCACACTCGTAAACTAACTTGTGTTTTGTGTCCAGTGTGTGGAGACGTCCACGGCCAGTTCTTTGACCTGATGAAGCTTTTCGAGGTGGGCGGGTCCCCCAGCAGCACCCGCTACTTGTTCCTCGGGGACTACGTGGACCGAGGGTATTTCAGCATCGAGGTAGGCGGCGGCTCCCATGTTTGTGTTTCTGTCATTTCATCTGACATTTGGAGCGGCGGCCTCGGCCCCGCGCGGCTTAGCAGAGCATCTTTAAATAGTCAAAGGAAATGAAAGGCACTCTGTCTGTCTGCTCACCCTCCTGACTGCCACACTCAGCACCCCACCCATGCACACACACACACACACACCCCACTTAAACACAGCAGTGTATGTGCACAAACACGCCTTGCATGTTGCCTCTGGGCTCGGTCCGTGTCCCATTTCCTAAACAAAGTGAGGGAAGGAGTGGTTATGTTTTCTGGGAGGACTCTTGTGCATCTACGGATGGCAGGACATTTTATTGGCTGCTGTCATACTTCCTTGTTAGGATTAGTGGATATCCTGGAGCTCTGCACAGCTCAGGCGGGGCCACAGGGCCACAGACCCTTTGAAATATCTGAGGCTCCGTTGAACTAGATTCATTTAGAGCAGCCTCAGTCTACCTGACGACTGGTCCCACGTTTTCACGTTGTTCACTGTGGCTCCAGTTTTAGTCACATTTTAGTCTTTTCATCTTTGTTAGATTTAATTTCCACCTGTGACACTTGAGTCTTAGTGTAATCATACATTTTCAATTTTGATGCATTCGAACAATTTTCAGGCTACAGCTGTTTCCATCTTTGTTGTGTACAGTTACCATGGTTACAGTGTCCATGTGACTGACTGACTCTCCTCCAGCTCCCTTTATCTGAACTGCTCTGTTGTTACTGCTCACCTAGCATTAGCACAGCTAGCTGTTCTCTCCACTGCAGAGCAGCTGATGGCAGTGATAGAGTGATATTTCATGAGTGAACATCTGGAGGAAGATTTAGACGTTTGTCGACTAATCCTGAAGATATCTGACTACAAAATAATGTTATGTTGATTCACCTTTTTATAAACAGTAATCTTTAGTCATAGTTCTGAGTTATGTTCCTACAGTAACTTAAAGTCCCAGAGTTTGACTGAACATGAAGGGAAACTGATCACTTACTGGTGGTTTTAAAAATCTGATAAACACAAAGAGAATGTTGTTTGTGGTTTTTATAATTTTTTCCAGCTGATTTCGATCATCTTATTTCACTGCAGACTGCAGCTTCAGCAGGTTTGGGAACTCCGAGTCCACATATGTACAATCCAAGTGGAGATGAACTTTTTTTCACACTTGGTGATCAGGCTGGACAACATGATCTATTTGTCCACCTTTCTCCATCAGCTGCAGCTGCAGACCTGAGAGATAAAGAGTTAATGACCTGATACTGACAGACTTTCTGCAGGGTGCACAGTGAAGCCATCCTCTTCATATTCTCCCTCCTCCTCTGTGTCGTTTGGATGAACAGCTGGTTAGATCTGGCTCATTGTTGACGCCTCCAGAAAATCAAAATAAAGACTGAAATGAAACAGGTGGTATGATGCAGCACAGAGAGGCTGAGTAAATGAGCGGCAGCTGAACAGAATGGGTTTGTTTGGAAGTGAAGTCCGATGCCTGTCAGACTCTGTTTCAGTTCTTCACCAGCTCCTGTTCCTGACAACAAGAGTTATCTCCTCGCACCTGATTCCTGCAATGATCCGAAGCAGAATTAAAAAATCGCCAAAATAAAAGACTTAATTCATCGTTTGCTTCAGTCACATGTGAATGGTCATAATGTTTTGGATCATCACGGTGAGTTTCAGTCCACACGACTACGTTCTTCTTCTCTGTTTCCTCCTCCGTCCACTCTCCTCCAGAGTCTTCAGCCTCTAAAACAGAGACTTGCAGAAACGCTGCTGGACCCATTTTAGTCTAAAACTCCATGTTGTTTTGTAGTCTGGACGGACACAAACAAAGACCTTTGGAAACAATGACGTAGACGCCCACGGTGGCTCCTGATTGGCTCTTATCAGCCTGGACTACCAGTGGTGAAACAACATGGATAATGAATGAAAGTGTTACTGACCTTGTTGTCTTTGCAGCAGCTGTTGTTCAGCTCAGTTCTGTATTTGCTGTTCCTGTAACTAACCACCTGCAGAGGAGACAATCTGCTTCCTGTTTACACCAGCTTGCACATGCTCAGTGCACTGAATGGTCATGTGATCTGTTCTCAGGTGTGTTAGTATGGATGGACGTAGCCTGAGCCTGTTGTTGTTGTTGTTGTTGTTGTTGTTGTGTAAATCAGCTACAAATCAGTGGTTGTTGGACACTTCATGTGTGATGCATTCAGGGACACATGTCAATTTGGCCTGTGATTGGTCTGTGTTCATCATGTGTTCCCCAGTAGTGTGTAATAAAAAGGATGCTGACTCCTCAGTGATTAAAATAACAGAGACTTGAAAACTGATGGTTTTGTGTCGTCTTGACAACAGATCAGATGATCTCTGGTCTCATATCACTACGCCGACACTACTGACGTGTCGTCCAGTGTTTGAAGCGTCCAGGTGATCGGTCACTGATCACACCGATCGAAGAGTCTGTCATTCATTCTGACGTCCAGTTGATTGAATCATGGTCCACTGAGGATCGACCGTCTCCTCCTGTGTGTTTGTCCCCTCAGTGCGTCCTGTTCCTCTGGGCTCTGAAGATCAACCATCCCAACACCCTCTTCCTCCTCAGAGGCAACCACGAGTGCCGGCACCTCACAGAGTACTTCACCTTCAAACAGGAGTGTAAGTCCTGCTGCTGCGACACACTAATGTTCCTTCTGTGTGTGTTTGTCTTTGAAAGTCCCCGCCATAGACAAACTGTGTGTGTCTGTGTGTGTGTGTGTGTGTGTGTGTGTGTGTGTGTGTGTGTGTGTGTGTGTGTGTGGTGTGGGTGTGGGTGTGTGTCCTCCAGGTAAGATAAAGTACTCGGAGCGTGTGTATGACGCCTGTATGGAAGCGTTTGACTGCCTGCCTCTGGCTGCTCTCCTCAACCAGCAGTTCCTCTGTGTGCACGGAGGCCTGAGCCCTGAGGTCACCTGTCTGGACGACATACGGAAGGTAACTGAAGCAGGATCAGCTGCGTCTGACTCTCGACCTGCTGGGTTCACTAACATGTTCATACAAAGGAGGAGAAGTTCTCACACACAACATCACAGAGAGAGAACTGAGATCAGTGATGTCCACAGGGAACGACTGGCAGCAAAATTAGAATAGAACACAACTTTATTAACTTTATTAACCTTAAAGTTGTGTTTGGCCAAACAGGCAGTTTCTTTAAACATCCAAACACACACACTCCCTGACAGTATGAATACTCTGAAATGAAAGTGAAGAAAGGCAGCTTTTGAAATGAGAGTGATTTTGAGTGAGATGAGAAAAATGAACAACATGATCAGACAGCAGGAGAAGAGAAGATGAAGCTGCAGAAACAAATAATGTGTGGAAATAATTGTCTAGAGTTACACAACATGCTCAACTGTCAGACTGAATATGGGAAGTACATCCCCCATAAATTATGCATCATGATCATTATTGGTATTATTATCATGACTTCGCAGGTCAGGCCAGAGCAACACAACAACAGCTGCAGCTGCATCATATTTGTCGTCTAATGATTGTGTGACTGTGGACATTAAACAGCATCACTAGAGTTAATTAACACAGATTATTAAAGACTTCTTAGTGGTTGTTTTCAGGTGAATGGATGTGATGTGTTTCTGGTTCCACTCTGAGGAGCATCACTGCAGAGCGCTGCCTCTTCTCTGATCGAGAAAATAATGAGCAGGTTAATTGATAAAAAACAGTTGTAGAGTTTTCAGCAGCAGGTTTTAAAGCTGCTGACTGATTTTCTTCTTCTATGGTAAATACCAACATCACTAGAGTTTCAGGCCTGCCTGGTTCTGGTTCTGACTCAGGTCGCCTCCCTGTCTGTGTCTGTGTGCAGCTGGACCGGTTTAAGGAGCCTCCCGCGTTCGGGCCGATGTGTGACCTGCTGTGGTCGGACCCGGGGGAAGACTACGGCTCAGAAAAGACCCAGGAACACTTCTGCCACAACAGTGTCCGAGGCTGCTCTTACTTCTACAGGTAAAACAACAGAGTCAGGACTCTGGGCGCTGCTGGAAACGTTTTTGCTTTTAAATAAAAAAGGCAAAAAGCAGCTCTTTGTGTTAATCTAAGCTGATTAAAGCCTTTATAAACAATGGCTTATCTGTGGATAAGTGAGCGCTGGTTAAATCCGCTGTCAGATAGTGAAAACAAATATTAGCATTCTCTGCTCTGTCTTAATATTTGTACTGAAAGTGCTGTGTTGACTCCACATGGAGGTCAGAGGGAGGTGAGAGCTGCTGCAGCTCCAAAGCCTCTTTATCCTGCATTAGTTTGTTTTAGTAGCAGCACATTTAAAACAGTCATTAAGACATTATACTTAGTCAGTGTGTTTCTGTAACAGCGCTCTGTCACCGTCAGCTGTGTGTGTCTGTGTGGAGCTGGTATCAAGCGGCGACACATTCATGGACCGACTGAATGGGTTTGATACAGTCGAGAAATGCCTCGTCATTGGATACCTCAGGAGTAACTGAATAAATCTCATCAGCGTCAGTGACCCAATCAGCATGCAGCATGCTTGGACCAAGGTCTAATAATGCTGGTGATTGGCTGTTTATCCACACGAACAGGTTTGAGTAAAGAGACCGAGCTGAAAACTGAAACTAAAGTAAAGTAAATTTGTTCAGTGATCGTGAAGAATCAGCATCGAAGTCAAGCATCAACAAAGATCCTCTATAACAAAGATGACAGATCACAAGCAGCACCAATGGTATGAACTGGTTAACTTCCTGTTTCCTGTCATTCAGGCGTCTACAGCTGCTGTAACTGTAACAGCAGCTGATCAATAATAATCAATCAATAATCGATCATTCAGTCAATCTGATCCAGACTCACCTGTCTGACAGATACCTTGGTCCTGTTGTTACAGCCTGTTGCTGCACAAAGCTTTAACACAAACTGATGAATACGCAACAATAAAACACAACAGTGCAACAACACCGTACACAACAACACAACAGTGCAACAACACCATACACAACAACGCAACAGTGCAACAACACAACAGCGCAACAACACCATACACAACAGTACAACAACACCATACACAACAACACAACAGCGCAACAACACCATACACAACAGTACAACAACACCATACACAACAACGCAACAGTGCAACAACACAACAGCGCAACAACACCGTACACAACAGCGCATCAACACCATACACAACAGTACAACAACACCATACACAACAGTACAACACCATCACTCTGATGATGCGTTCAGGGAACACTGAATGAGCCAGTTTAATATTGTTCAGATCAGAAACGACTGGTCCACTGGTGAGGTAAAGAGACTGAGGTCCTGTCTGGAGTCGGTGACAGTTCTTCATGAGACGCTCTGAGCTGCAGGTTCCTCAGTGAGTCAGCTGTTTGGAGATGAAACGTTCAGGCTCAGGTCACAAACACTCCGTGTCTGTGATTTTAACTTTCTGAAGTGACTCTGCAGCTCTGTGAGGATCAGATAGAAACTCACTCCCCCTATGTAAAAAGCCTTGACCTTAATTAATCCCTAATTTTAGCACTTTTAGCATCTCTTGTTATTCTGGAGTTTAAGCCGCCTTCTTAATCGTCATGGCAACAGAGGTGACAGCGAGACTCGGGGGTCGTTGACTGGAAGCAGCTCAGTCTCTGTTTTCCAAACTGATCTGTCGGTCTGATCATGTGACGAGGACCCACTCTTCATCAGGCGTGTTCAGCACTAACTCACCTGTGTGTGTGTCTGCAGCTACCCAGCAGTATGTGACTTCTTGATGAACAATAACCTGTTGTCTGTAATACGAGCACATGAAGCCCAGGACGCAGGGTGAGTCCACCTCCAGTCTCAGCTCTGATTATTGTGTTAGCATGATGACATGTCTCTGTCCTCTCCTCCTCTTCTTATGATGGTTGTCTTAGGTTCTGAGCTTTGGGACAACAACACAAAAAACAAACACAACAGAACCAGAGTAACACATCTGTTGTGTCCCAGAAACATCTGGACAGACTGAAACTAAAACAATGATGAAAAATCATTTTCACGACTAAAACTAAATGAACAGCAGCTGTGAACAAACCACATATAGAGTCTGAGGCTGTGGTTTCCAATCAGGGGTCAGGTCCCTCCAAAGGGGTCACAAGATAAATATGAGGGGTCTGGGCAGTAGCATAATAAATATTTTAGTGTCATCTCTGTAACGTCTCTGAACTTGTGTATCTGTGTCCCTAGCCTCGCTCTCTAAATTTCTCTCCAGGGATCAATAAAGTTGATCTCGTCTTTATCGTTTTCTCTCAGTCTGATCTCTGACGGTGTTTTTCTGTCCATCAGGTATCGAATGTACAGGAAAAGTCAGACAACAGGTTTCCCCTCTTTAATTACAATCTTCTCGGCTCCTAACTACCTGGATGTGTACAATAACAAAGGTGAGAGAAGTGAAGGCTGGAAACCATGGCAACAGGTAGGAAACCTTGAAGCCCTGGCAACAGGAGAGAGGAAATGTTGATGTGTGTTTGTGTGTGTGTGTTCTGTCCTCAGCGGCGGTGCTGAAATATGAGAACAATGTGATGAACATCCGGCAGTTTAACTGCTCCCCTCACCCTTACTGGCTGCCCAACTTCATGGACGTCTTCACCTGGTCTCTGCCCTTCGTCGGAGAGAAAGGTGAGAGTCCACACTCAGACTGGTGTGTGTCTGTCACAGTGTGTGGACACATTTAGACTGTAACAATGACTCAGTTCATCTTTTAGTCAACAGATACAAAATGAATCTGCAACAGTTCAATGACTGAATAATCTTTATTATAAAACAAACTGCTGTTTTTAAACGTGAGGATTTGATGCTTTTCCTTGTTTTTATTGATGGTTGATGAAAATAATGTAAAGAAATATTTTATAGTTCAGTTAATCAACAATGAAAGTTACAGATGTGATCAGAGGGAACAGCTGGAGACTTTTCCAAAGCTCGATCCAAATGAAACCTGCTGATGACATCACTTCTTAAAAGCTGGACGCTCAGCGGCGGGTGTGTCTGCGTCCTCGTCCTCGTCTCAGTTGAAACACATCAAACCAGCACATGAACGTGACACTGGTGTGTGTCTGTGTTTTCACAGTGACGGAGATGCTGGTGAACGTGTTGAACATCTGCTCAGATGACGAGCTGATGTCAGAGGGAGACGACACATGTGAGGGTAAGAGGATGTGCATGACTCAGGCACAACTTGTTAGTAACATTAGAAATGACCATACACGAGCATCAATCCCACTCAGGTTCAGTGTAGTTTGAAGGATGTCGCAGCCTCAGGTGCTTTGTGGGTGTGAGTTATCTGCTGAGACAACCAGCCAACGTCACACGTCTCACTACGATCAGACTGATTGAACAGTTCAGACAGTGAGTGTTGGAGTTTTCATCAGGTCTCATTGATCCAAGAAGAAGAAGAAGAAGAGTCGTCGTCATCACTGGAACCTTAACTACAGTCGTACGTTAAACCACATCAGTGTCAGTTATCTGTCAGTCACAGAGTCTCTCCTGTCAGTTATCAGACTTTGGTCTGTCTGAGCTTCTACAGTGACGACGTCAGAGATGCTACACACTGGTTTTCACTCATGAAGAGCTAATTTCACAAAGTCCTGCAGGTTAAACTGAACTAACCCTGAAGGACTCACTAAAAACAGACACACTGGTCTGTGGCTCTCGGACCAGGAGACCAGCCTCTGGTTAAAGAGAGGATGTGGTTGGTTTGTGTCATGGACAAGATTACAACTAAACTGTTCATAAAACTGTTTCTCACACAGATTCTGACACAGTATTTAAGTATTTCCTTTAGGTTTAGGTATTAAAGAGTAAAAGCACCTCTGCCCCTTTTGATCTTATTCCTTAATTAGTTTATTTTATCATTTAATTCTACTTGATGATAAAATCACCTGTTTGTTCTGCTCACTGTAGTTTTGACCAAGCAGTCAGGAGGAAGCGTCACTGATGTGTTCAGTCAAATGTGCAGCTCTATCTCAGGCCAAATGGTAGTGATCAGTAGATGAGGAGACACAGCTGAATAAAACCTTTAAAAAACCATCGGTGTGAAAATTGGCTTGTTGCCGTGGCGACCTACAGTGAGTCTTAAACACTGAATATCATTAATCAAGCTGAGCACGGCCTGAGGAGGAAGTGAAACCCTGACGGAAGCTGCAGCGTGGTGCTGGTGTTAAAAGGAGTTGTACTGTGTCAGTGTGATGGTGAAGCCGATGACAACACAACAACAATGTTTATCCACAGAGAGCGACGGCTGCCAGACCCGGCGCGCTCCAGCCTGCAGGTCGCTCTCTTGCCCACAGAACAGGACGCTCACACACTGTTTGCAGAACAGTAGTTTGGTGATATTTGATATTTTCATCACAACAATGTGTTTGGAGTCTGAAGGTGTGAAATTATTCACATTTTTGAATATGCAAATGACTTCATTCTCCCAAATGAAAAGTTAGTTTACATCAAATAACAGAATATAAAGTTAAACACTACACACATACAACAATGTCAGTGTTTTTAAAGACAACACATCCATGTGTCTGTGTCCAACGCTGGGTAGAAAATAATATGAATAATTTATTTTGCTGTGCGTTTGGTTACAGGCTGATATGTGACCAGCTCAGTGATCACAGCCGCAGCTGAGCAGTAATTCAGAAACAATGATGGTACAGAAAACAAAGGGACACGGCCACATGTGATGTGATAACATGATAATATTCATATCAAGGAGTGGATTCAGTCATTTGTTCTGATAAATCAATAATTCA
>NW_027273886.1:62500-165000 GCF_046630095.1 Trachinotus anak | reverse complement strand
CCGTCTCTGGAAAGAAACAGTTAAACATGTCCTGTAAATATTCTGAGAGAAATGATAGAAAACCTGTAAATATTCACATTTACACTGGAAACTGTGGATTTTTCAAAGTTTAGCTCAAAAATAATTAATCTGTTATCAAAATCCACTCAGTGTCCAGTTCATTAGGAACACCTGGCTGAAACTGAGTCAGTCTCATCCCACAGTGCTGGAGTTCCTCCTCCATGTTTCTGGGATTGAGTCACTGATGTAAGTGATGAGGACGATGTGAGTGTGAGATGCAGCTCAGCCTGCAGCCTCCAGAGATCACAACACAATCAGCTGCTGTTCCTAATAAACTGACACCTGACACTGCTCCCAGACAAACTAGATGACTAATATTTGATGAACCACTGATGTGAGACAGGAAGTGGAGCAGCGAGGTCTAAATCCGACTGGCAGCACTTTGCTAGGCCGGGTCCCAGTGTTGGCCGTTCTGACCCTGCTGCGTTAGACCTTCGTCCTGCCTCTCATCATCATCCTCCGGCTCTGCTCTCATCCACGTCTGTTTCCTCGCAGCCATTCAAGGCTTCAACCCTCAGCACAAGATCCAGAGCTTCGAGGAGGCCCGAGGTCTGGACCGCATCAACGAGAGGATGCCCCCCCGCCGCGACAGCAAGCAGCAGGAGGCCGCCCCCTCCCTCAACAACCTGCCGGCCAGCACCGGACCCCCAGACAAGAACGGCACCAACGCACAGGCCTAAATCCTCCCCCCTCCCTCCTTCATCCCCCCTCCTCCTCCTCCCCTCTCCTCCCTTCCTCCTTCCCTCTTTCTCCTTTCAGAGCAGGAGAGGAGGCAGTTCAGTCCGAGCGGCTCTCACCACGCTTAATTTATTTTATCATCTATTAAATATCATAGTTTCAGACTGAACAGGATCCAATCGACCGCTGGTGGACTTTGACTCCATTTTCTAATCAGGAGGCTGGAGTTCAGGAGGACGCCGTTTTCTTTAGAGGGAGGAGGTGACACTCATTCAAACGCTGTGTTCGTGCCCACACACACACACACACACACACACACACACACACACACACACACACACACACACACACACACACAGAAGCAACAGAATCAGATCGCATAAATCCATCCTTTCTTATGCCAATGATAGTGTGACTGAGCTCCAGGAGCAAGTATTGACATTTATATTATATATGTATATTTTAATTGTTCCCTCTTTTCAATGTGATGGTTTTTTTTTTTTTTACTACACATAGATTTAGGCTTAATTATCCAGAGCGGGGGAGGGGTGAGGAGGGGTGAAGGACAGTTAAAGGGTTATTCCGCTTTCTTACAGCTCAGCTCTCCAGTGTGGCAGAAATCTTAACTCAGGCTCCGCCCTCCAGCTTCTCTGTGCACGAGTCGTCTCTATGACAACTGAGCAAACTCCCTCTGCCACAGGAAGTCTGTGAGACGTGGTTGAAAGCTCCACGAGAGCCGATAACTGGACCTTGAGTTGAGATTTTTTTGATATTCTAGAGAAACAGCTGAGACGCTAAGTAAAAAGTCACAAACAAACCTCCAGGTTCCACCAATAGTGAAGTTATGACCAAACCCTGGTGTCTGAGCTGCAGTACAGCAGCGAGCGGGGGCGTCGTCCTCTCACGTCCCACCTTTATATTATATATGTATATTTTAATTGTTCCCTCTTTTCAATGTGTCCTCCCTCCACGCCGGCGACAGTCAGAGCCACAGAAGTTACGTTTTCAGGTCGTCCGTCCGTCTCCTTCATGTGAACGTGATGTCTCTGTAACACCGAGGGACGTTCTTCAGATTTGGTACAAACATTCACAAACATTCACTTTGACTCGATTTGATGGCCAAAGGTCAAAGGTCAATGTCGGTGTGACCTCCTAAAACACATAAAGTCACAAATTCATTCACTAATTATGACACAGTTTAACTCCAATTAGACGAGGAAAAAATGAAGTGATGACATTTAACATCTAAAAAGTCAAAGGTCAACTTCACTGTGACATCATAATGTGATCTGAGTAGTTTGAGCTTAATGATTCCTGTAGCCAGGTGCATGCTGGGATGCAGATAAGTGAAACCACCAGTTGCGAACAGCTGGCAGGTCTGACAGGTCTGAGCGAATGAGTCCTGGAGGTTTAGATGATCTCAGGTGTTTCTGTGGTGAGTTCAGTGTCACCGTCACAGAGAGGGAAATGAAAACTTTCTGCACGAGGTTGAAGTTGCACTGAAGCGGAATGACCTTTTAAAAAGACAATGAGAATCATGGGAAGGAGGCGGTGACTCCAGGTGTGTTTCAGGTGTGTGTCCGCAGTGATGACGGGACCTGGGTGGGGTGAATTAATTAATTGTTTCTTTGGGTTTAGGGGAGGTGGGTGGGTGGAGCCGGGCCTCATTTCTGACTTCTGTTTGGGTCTCAGAACATATCTCACAGAATGTACAGAAATGGTTTAAAAAATAAGATTAAATCTAGATTTTTTTTTTCTTTACAGCTAAATTTGGAAAAAAAAAACAACTTTTTTTGTCAAGTACATGTATTGCGAGGCCTCTCATTTATGTAGATGTTTCACTCCATTCAAATAAAAAACAGAAAAGTGACGGTGCTTGTGTGTCTGTTGAATGCTGCTGCAGCTCTCAGTGCTCAAGGACGCCGAGCGGCTGCCAATCAAAGGCCGGCGTGGGATGTGTTGCTTTGTGCGGGAGACGAGTGGCATTGAAACGTGGCCAGCTCCTCGCTTTTATGTGTAGGCCCATATGTTCCTTAGCAACACAAACCCTCCACATCATTACCTGCAGCTGAAGTATCTGCAGCTCAAGTTTGCTGGCGTGAGACAGAAAAGGTTAATGATAATAAAAATACAGCGGGGGTGTTTGAACAGCAGCGCTGCAGAATCTGTCACCACAACAGGTGTGAAAAAACCTCAGGGGAGGAGGTGTGAAACTCTGTAGTAACAAAGGAGGAGAAAGAGGAGAAAAAAAAAGAAATCAGACCAGTTGTGTTTTATAAAAGTAAAGATAGAAAACACCAGGAGTTCAGTGGTTTGTTTAAATCTCTACACAACTGCAGATGTTTCATCATCATCATTTAATGTGATGACAAGAAAACAAATCTCCTTTTCTCATTTTAACTGTTTTTAATCAGTTTTTTAATCAGTCAGTAAATGTCAGTAGAGAACTGTCCATCAAACAGACCAGAGATCTGAGACTGTTTATTCTGACTGTAAAACGTCCTGAACACCACCTGGTCTCTGCTCTCACACATTTCATGAATCTGATGTGCAACCAACTGCAGAAATCTTAAAGCTCCATGTTTTAACTCGTCTTCTGTGTTTTATCTGAAGTGTTGATCTCCATCAGAAGATATATCTGTGGTTTAAGAACCAAAAACCATCTCAGTGTAGTTTTACATCTCCTCTCTCAGGCTTCTCTCTGCAGCTCTAGTAAAAGTTCCAGAAGTCCTGACGGCTGGTTTTAAGGCTCAGTGTCTGAATACAGGCTGTGTGCATTTCTCTGTGGACTGAGGCTTTGATACTTTAAAGCTGCATTAGCTGATTTTCTTTGAGCCACATGGAAGCTTATTCACCTGAGAATGTGTTTTACCCATTAACACGTTAATATGAAATCATTTGATCCATGAGTAATGTTAAAGGTGCTGTATGTAAGTTTTTGCTCTTGCTACATAGCCAACATTAGCTTTAGCTTTGGTCTAGAAGAAAGATGTTCAGCATCAAACTCCAGCAGCTGTCTCCATCTTTAACTCTTATTTTTCAACCGTCCCGTCCTGTAATATCACTTTGACTCCTCTGGGTTACCGTAGCGTCCAGTCCTCCCTCGGTTCAGTGTGAGAGGATGAGTTCTGACCTCTTGGCAACCATCCATTATTCACCACCACCTGCTCCCAGCGAATAAAAACTGTCTGTTTGCCTTAACGCCACTGACTGAAAACGATCTGTCACACTTTTAAAACGTATTATTTTACATACAGAAGCTGCAGAGCAATATATATCATAGATATTGAAAAAAAGAGAGAAAATGTTGAACATTTTTTCAGCTTTATTTGACTCCTTTACATCGTACAACAGAAACAGAGGACTGATGATATGAAGCTGTGACCAGGAGAAAGCATGAAGGACACCGAGCACGGAGATGACGGCAGAGACATTTTCTACCTCGAGACACGACCCAATACAGACGCTGCCATGTTGGTTAGTGTGAACTAGTCCTTTAAAAAGTCTGGATGAAATTAGTGGGAAAATGTTGGCGGCGAGTTGAAGTGAGGACTAAAGTCAGTGGGTGTTTGTTAAATAAAAAAACAACTGTACAGCAAAAATGAAAAACAGTTCACAGCAGCAGGTGAACGTGAGACTGGCAGTAAAAATTACAATCATCAAATAAATAAGAAGCTCCACATAATAAATAGATTTACGTGTGTTTCCTGTTTAATATGTGACAGGAGCTGCTGTCGTTCAAGTCAGAAACATCAGAGGACTGAACCATGGAGAAGGTTTAACTGGTCTGGTTCTGTTTGGGTTCCTGTCTTTGATCCTGAGAACTGGTTTCATGAAGCTGGTTCTTGACTGGTTGAGTTCACTGATCACCTGATTTCTTCAGACAGTAAAAAGTGATTTAAGCCTCGTATGACATAAACAACACAGACACGGAATAAGAAGCTGCAGATGCTTCATTAGTTTTAGCATTAGCATCTTGATTTTAATGTGGATTCACAATGAGTCAGTTAAAAAGACGGAAGGAACTGAACGTGCAGCTGTATTTGACATTTATACTGTTTCTGTCTGTGGCGTCGGGCTGAAGGAGACGTTTAAAAATGTCACTTGTTCTTTGTTACTTGTGACTTTATTATAAACTTATGTCCCTGTCAGGATCCTGTAGAGACCATGACTCTGTTTCCAGTGATCCGATTGGTCGGCAGTGGCTTCTGACAGGTTCTGAAAGTGAGCCAGCTTCATGACACCAGAACACCTGAGTTAAACCCAAAGAGAACTGCTAACCTGCTAACCTGCTAACCTCACCTCGAGATACAGACCTCTGCAGGTTTAACTCAAAACACAAGGGTGATGGTGATGATGGTGATGATGATGATGATGATGATGTGGACACATAATGAGGATGGTTTGCAAGCAGTGGTGAGTATAAGTGCAGCACAGGTAATATGTGTGAGTGTCAGTGCATCAGTTAAGGTGAACAGAGTAAAGGGTTAATCAGGACCAGCCTTCAGTAAACACTCTGATCCTCAGGGTCACATCCAGGGACGTGATTGGTTAGTCAGATGGCAGACATGTTGGCGTGGATGGACGTGATGAACGGCTCTGTGTGTGTGTGTGTGTGTGTGTGTGTGTATGTGTGTATGTGTGTGTGTGTGTGTGTTGACTGGATATCTGATGTTATGGCCTGGTTTCTCTCCTCCTCCTCCTCCTCCTCCTCCTCTCAGAGCAGGTGGTTCATCAAGTATTAGTCGGGAATGAGGTCACTTCCTGTTAGAAAAGTGAGGCTTTCTTCTTCAGTTCATTTCGTCTCCACAAAGAGAGGCGGTCGAACTCGGCCATCGGCATCCCGAACACCTGCTCGAACTGCTCAGGAGCCAGGTGCCTCTGACAGAGGAGAAGAAGAAGAATCAGGGTCAGTTTCAATCGGTCTGACCCCAGAGCAGGAGCCAGAGTGAGACGTCGCTGTTTTAGCAAAACTCTCTGATGGTGTTTTCTGACAGGTGCAGAAGTCTGGATTTTTCTAACCAGTTTGGTGCAGAATTTAACCTCTAATCACACACACACACACACACACACACACCAGCATCTCTGCCTCTGATACACACCTCCAGTCGAGTGCGGTCGACTCCTGGCGGCAGCTTACAGCGCCCTCTGTGGGTCACAACCAGCGCTTCATAGGGATAAATCTGAGCAGCAGAGAGAGACACAGTCACTGTTTGATCAGTAACTATTATTATTATTATCAGTCAGGTAAAATTATGAGGAATATTATGACATTATATATCAACAAATGGCAAATGTCTTCTGTTGTCGTGTTCTTTCTTCTTTGTGCTTTGCTTCTTACAGACAAACACAGTGATTGAACAAAATAACAGCAGCTGTGGCTTCGTGTCTGCAGCATCTACCAACACGACACGTTCACTTCACACAAATATGAAGCTGTGGAAATCAAATAAATATACAAACATAAACACATTTGAAATCTGAGCTGACCTGTCTGATTCAGATCATAAATAAATAGTTTATCTGTTATTAAAGATTTTCATTTTCAGAAAATCCAAAAACATGAAAAATGTTTTCAGTTGAAGCTTCATCCTCAAATTCTCCTCACATCATCACATCATCTCATCTGGAACATGAACTTTTTAAACAAGGTTCAGTCGAGAATAAAATACATTTCTGATTCTGATGCTGTTAGAGGGAGTTGTGTTCCCCTCAGCCGGAGCCGGGCCAACATCCCCCTGAACTCTGTGACTGAATTCACTGTGTGTGGATGTTGATCTGCTGCAGCAGCTCTCACCTTCTGCTCCAGGATGCTGGGCAGAGAGTTTCCTCTGTCCATCCTCTCCCTCCGAGACTCTCCGTTCTGCACAACAACAAACATGACAAAAATAACGCAGTGTTGATGTTTGTGTAAAACCTGCTGAACACAAACACACCACGAGGAAGCCAAGCTAAAGAAGGCAGCGACAGAAATGTGTGGCGAAGGTGTAGAGCTGCAGATTTAACACACACACACACACACACAGACTTCATTCAGATGGATCAGGATGTGCAGAGGCTCAGGCAGGAGGAGTCAGTGCAGCTGAACACAGGACACGTCTGATGTTACTGGTCATGCACATGCTGCACGCAAACGGAGACACACTCACCTGAGCAGCTGCAGAAACACGGCAACAGGCAGGAGAGAGTGAGGTCGGGCACAGGGAATAAAAATCAGCTGTTAAAACCCATCAGAGCCACACCACTGCACCACTGACGTGTTCCTCCATCACCAGGAAAATAGTCCCCAACAAATCCACTGTTTGAGTGTGTGTGTGTGTGTGCTGGCTCTGTGCAGAATATGTTGGTGTTTGATTGATTTGATTGATTATTTAACTTGATAAAAACTGATCCTACCTGATCGTCCTTTTTCTCCATCTGTGGAAAACTCTGCTGACTGCATCTGCAAACACGAAACACATCGTTTCATGTTTCATGTGAAACACTTCACAACAACGTGCACTTTAAAAGGATTCAAAGAGTAAATGGTGACATACAGAAGCCCTGAGAGGCAGATCTTTGTTTTTGTAATACTCATGTTGTCCACAAGAGAAAAAAATCACAACCTGTTGTAGCTGAAATGAGAATCACAAAAACAAACACTTAAAAAAATCCTGACACGTTTTTCCCACTCGCTCCTGTAGCGACTGAAGCTACCTGTTCTCTGATCAGTGTTCAATAACTGACTTCACTTCTCTCATTGAACAGAGTTGACTTTCATTGATCTGTGCTTTAAAGTTGCAGTTTGACCCTGTGATGTTTAATTTATTTCCACACGTCTGACAACAAACATCCAACAAACACAATTTTCAGTTGTGCTGTTTTGTCCATGATGTGGTTTTTAATAAACATCTGACAGTTTAAATCTGTCCTGTCCTCTCAGTAAATATGGAAGATGAATTTAAATTGTGTGATAAAATAATTGTGTTCTCTTGTGAAAACATTTCTTCTTTTTTTAAAAAAATATTTTTATCCAGAGATCATGTGATAATTACCTTTTGATATTGAGATAATAATATAAAATAAAATGAGTGTAACCATGGCCCTTCTCAGCTCCCGTACATGACCAATATCACAGGGTTGTGATGAACAACCTGAAGCCACTAACATTTATAGGTTTCAGAGTTGACTTTGTATTTAAAGAAATATTCAGATGTTCAACATTTAAATGACACAATATGTGAACATTTGCTGTGTTGATGTTTTTATGTCACTGGTCCAGTCACTAAAGTCTGGTCCTAACTGCAGCTGTGCAGACACACAAACACTCACTCTGGTCAAACCTGAGCCTGAGCGTGACGGAGACTTTGATGCACTCGCTGACAAACCTGCAGGGAAAAAACAAAACACAGAAAAGCTCATTTAGTGCAGATTCATCCAGAAACTACACAGTGAAACAGCCGCGGTCAGTTTTCTCACTGGTGTGCATGTGTGTTCTGTCGGGCAGCGACTGTGTCTTCCTCCGGAAATGAACGGCTTTCTCTTTCTCCTCCTTCAGGATCAGACGGCCCAGGTTGGACTTGATCTGGACTCAGCACAAAAACACAGACACAGGAACCTCAGTACTGTTTCTACAGGTGTTACAGGTGTTGCAGGTGACCTTTATTTCAGTGGCATCATGACCATGTTTTCAAAGCATCATACGTTCAGTTACAGATCTCCTGAGTTTGAATCACAAACCTTCTCCAGCTCCTGCTCCTGCAGCGTCTTGGCTTCTTCTGTCAGGTCCTCAAACTCATCTTCCTCCTGCAGCTTCTTCTTCCTCCACTCAATCTCTGTGAGAGTTCAGCCTGAGGGTTAGGTCCATCTGCACACAGCCCTGCTCTGCGCTCATGTGTATAGTGCACAGTGTGTGTGTGTCTGTTACCCATGGCTGCCAGCGAGGGGGGGCAGGGCCAGTACTCTGTCTCTATCTTGGAGGGCTGGTTGGGATCTGGAGGCTGAGCTGCAGGAAACTTAGCTGACTGAATGACTCCGCTGCCCTCCAGATGTTTAACATCTGCAGAGACACAGAGTAAACACAGGAAGTGAGGACGCAGCAGAACATACATAAAACATACTGATGAACCAGAGGAAGAGCTCACCCTGTTTGTAGATGGGAGGTTTCCTGTAGATGTTGGCTCCATTATCTGTGAAAGGATTTCTCAGTTAGAGCAGCGTCAGTGTTTACACCAGATCCAGAAAATCTATGTGTGAACACGACGTCTGACAAAATGAAACAAAAAGGCAAAAATCGAACAAAATTAGAATTAAAATGAAAACTACACTGACAAATAATTGTCATTATACTCAAACATAAACACTGTGGAGTCTGAAGTGAGCCATCAAAATAATTTATTAGTTTATTTATAATCAATTAACCTAAAACTAAAATGTGATAAATTGATTCATTAAATATGCATTTAAATTGTGCATTAATCATGATGATAATTATTAGTGATTGTATTAATATCTATTTGAGTTTATGAATACAACATTAAAATGTAATTTAACTCATCCACTAATAACTTTTAAAAACGTATCAGTTCATGAATCCTATGATTAATATGACACTGAAAAGTCCATAATTATTCCTGAGGTCCCCGGCTCCAGACAACATAACGCTGCTGTAATGATCATGAAATGGACTCTTCAGTAAACAACATCCAACCTAAACGTTGAAATAGAAAATTACCTTTAGCATTTTGATTTTAACAATGTAACTAATTTTAGTTAATTTCTTATAAAAATTTCATGTTTTTTTAAATTATATTTTGTATTATGTGTATTTTATTTCCTGTCTGGGGACTGAAGATGTAAACCAGCATTTTTGCTACAATCTGAAATATTTACATTGTGTGTTTTGTGTTGATTTATTGTCCCTATCAAATAAACAACTACATAAATAATCAACATAGATAAATGTAAATAAAACATGATTTTGATAATGGCAAGATTGTACCAAACTAAAACATCTGCCTGACTGAAAATCGCACCGTCTGGCTTTTAAAGGCAAATGTGAGTTAGATTTAGTTTTTTTTTACTATTATCTATTTCAGAAGAACAGATTTACAACATGAACCTAATGAGACAAATGGAAATAGAGGTTTGTAGTTGCAACTGTTCGTGTGTGTGAGTGTGTTTGTTAAATACATGTTGTGGGGACTGTCCTCCCTTACAGGGACAAGTGTGTGTGTGTGTGTGTGTGTGTGTGTGTGTGTGTGTGTATGTGTGACTCTTTGTGAGAAAAATTGTAATGTTATGGTGCAGACTAACAGGTTAAGGTCAGGGTCAGGGGTCAGGGGTCAAAGTAAGTCTGCAGCAGATGAATGGGACGTCCTCTGAAGTGATGTAAACATGACGGTGTGTGTTACCTGGTCTGTGGAAATGCTGCATACTGGTGCTGATCTTTCGTCCAGCGTTGAGCTGCAGTGTGGATCCTCCAGGAGAACTGCTCTCACTCTCCGCCCTGCGTCCCTTCACCTGACGAATGAACACACAGGGACGACTGGTCTCATTAACTCTGCTGGATTCACGGTTTAAATTCAGTATGACGGTGCTCGAACTGCAGACAGATGAACGTAAATATCAGGTGTCAAACTGATCGACAGGCTTCTCTTTAGAAAACGACCACGATGATGAGACTCTGATCATAACACTGATCTGTTCGGATTCATGCAGTTCCTCACAGAGTCCTGCAGGCAGCGCAGTAAAGGTTGACTCTGCTTTGGCACAAATGAAACTGAAACTGACAGTGATGCTGCTCTCATCAGTTTTTTCTTCTCTCACTGAAATGTGATCTCATTCGACTCCTCGGGCTCCGGACAGAAGCTGATGGGGAGCGTCAGTGAGGTCACAGCGGCTCAACAGAGACGCTCTCTGTTCTCAGGGTTGCAGGAAAACTTGAGTCATTAAATGTCACATTTCTAACTCTGTGAAGAAAACAAAGCAGTGACTGAAACTCAGCAGCGAGACCAGAAGATGAAGACCTCAGTCAAACCACTGTTTGTCCAAACCATCTGGGTCGTGACCCGTCAGTGGGGGTCACCGAGGGTTCGTCTCCACAGAGTTCACCAAGCTTTTCATTTAAAGGTTATTTTTTATTATTCCAGCTCTGGTCTGCAGTAAACTCATTTTAAATGTTGTGGAATCTGTAAATTTGATCAGGTTTCATCTTCATCTAGTGGTCTTCATCATTGGGTGGAGTTTCTCTGTTGTCATAGAAACGGTTTAGTTTGTATCATGATCCCTAAGGGCGGAGCTTCAGTTATGTGATAAATGTCCATTAACTCTGTGAACAACACACACACACATATTTAAATCAGACTCCTGAGCGACGCTGTGACTCTTACCTCAGGAGACATGGTGGGAGATGTGGGGGGGGGAGACAGAGATCTCTGCAGAAACACAATGAAAACACAGGAACACTCAGAATCATGAGGTCACTGCTGCACTGAGGCAGGGGTCAGGGGTCAGGGGTCAGGGGTCAGTTACTACAGAGACACTGACGACAGTTCAGGCCGGAGGAAGAACCATAAACATCCAGAGAGGCTGTGATGTCGTCACTTTAAACCCTCTCAGGCTGATTGTTTGACCATAGAACCTGTATAAAGTCTAAAAACACAGCGACACGACCTGAGTAACAAACTGCCTGAAACACATCGTTTCATCCTTTTTAACTAGAAAACTTGAAAATAAATATTTTGATTTTTTACACTCTGTGGTTATTAACAGATTAAAAGTCTGTTTAATTAATATAAAACTGATGTACAGTTTGTGTATGACTGGTTGTCTTTATATATATTTTTTAGCCTTTAAAAGTCATGTCATGTGTTGCTTGAGGTTTTGCTTATTAACATTATTTAATGTTGTAGAGAAACTTAACATTTTTACTTGTTTAAAATCACCAGTTACACACTTACTGTGTTTTGTGTTTGTTGGGTAAAGATATAGTGGGATTATAATGTTATCATGAATGTAGTTCATTTAACATGTGTGTATGAGTGTGTGTGAGTGTGTGTGTGTGAGTGTGTGAGTGTGTGTGTGTGTGTGTGTGCACCTCTCTGCGTGGCGGGTCGAGTGGGGAGAAGCTCAGGTGTGGTTGGTAGGTCATCAGGTCGGGCCTCTCCACCTGCAGGATGGCTTTATCTCTGGGCAGAGCTGCCAGGTCTCTGTAGCCCACCACCTGGTCGTTCACTCGGGCCTGAGCGCCACACACACACACACACAGACAACAGGTTAGTCTGTGTGTGTGTGTGTAGACTGATACTACAGGTGTGTTTGAGCAGGTGTGAGTTTACCACAATGCCTGTTGCAGGAGACCCCGGGGTGCTCGGGCCCCTGGAAGAAGGCAGGTTGACCGGGGTTACCCGTCCCTCCACCTGGCGCAACAAAAACATTTAGGAGGTGAAATTATTCCAGTTTATTACAACTGTGGTTTTATTTTATAGTTTTATTCATCATTTCTATTATATACTAATCACAACTCAGCCTGATTGGAGACGACAATAAAACGACGACAAACACCAAGATTAAAAGTGAAATAAGATAATGTTAAAAACATTTTAACATTAGCAAGTTGTGAAAAATAACAAGACCGGGGTTCAACTTAATGCTAATGTTTAACCAGTGGTGGACAGTAACGGAGTAAATTTACTTGAGTACTGTACTTAAGTACATATCCAGAGGATTTGTACTTTACTTGAGTATTAGATTTCTTTGGTACTTATTACTCTTACTTGAATACATTTCCAAGACAAATATTTTTACTTTTACTCAAGTAAATTTCTAGGAGGGCTGAAAAGTACTCGTTACTTTCAGGTCTGCTCTTTTTTTTCCTTTTTTTTTTATTCTAAAATACTATTGGACACAAGCTGTGTTTGTCAAAGAATGAAACCTATCACAGTGCACGCTCTCCACTGAGATCTACGTAAAGGCGGATAATAATATCGGGACATGGGGAGACAAGACAGACATGGGGAGACAAGACAGACATGGGGAGACAGACATTGGGAGACAGGCACGGAGACAGACAAGACAGACATGGGGAGACAGAGTTTGTTGTGCTCCTATATTGTACTGGCACATGTCCTTCCTGTAAAGTCAAGTGACTTCAACATTGAGTTATTGAAAGCAGAGATGTAGTTTTTTGTAAAGCAGTGGTTCTCAACCAGTGGTCTGGGGACAACATTGGTCTATGAGGGGGTTCCAGTTCCCAACTTAGCTAAATGATAGAGAGTTAGTTGGACGGTGCAGGTTCATTTGGTTACAGTTTTAATGATTGTTAATAAACACTGCATCTGCAACATCTGCTGTCCTCTTATGATCCCATTCATTGTATTTGTTCTTATAGGTGTTTCTGCAGGCTTTATATAACTTTGTGGTTCTAAAAGCAGGCACATCAGTGCAGGTGGTTTCAAAGAGTTAATTCTCAGAAACAAGAGAATTGTTGGTCCTTAAATTCATTTAGAAAAAATTATAGTAATTCATTGATGTGAAAAATAAGAAGTTTACTCTTACTCTTACTCTTACTTAAAGTAAATTTAAAAGAATGTACTTTTGGATACTTAAGTACCTTTAAAAGCAAGTACTTTTTTACTCTTACTCAAGTAACATTTAGACTGAGCTACTTTTACTTGTAACGGAGTAAATTTTGACTGGTAGTATTTGTACTCTTACTCAAGTACTGGGGTCGAGTACTCTGTCCATCTCTGTGTTTAACCTAGTAACCGAGTAAGCTAATGAGCTATCAAAGATTAGCTTGTAATAAAACTGTGATATTGAGTTTATCATAAAAGTAACGGTGCCATTACCCCTTAAAAATAAATGTTCTTTTATTTTTTATTCTATCTTGAAAGAATTATGAAGATAAAGGGTCAGGGTTAGGGTTAGACATCAAAATTAATTACTGTAAATATTTATTTTTCTATTTTATCTACATGTTTTGAGAGGTTCAACTCAAAGCCAATGTTTAAGCTAACATGCCATTTAAGATTAGTTTGGTTTATATATTTTAATCACAACTTCTCCATCCAGTGGGAGGGAGTTAAATATTTCAAAAACCTTTTTATTTCTGTCTTTCTTGTATTCGTATAGAAAGCAGAGGCTCATGTGATTCACACCACAGGACGTCCTGCATTACAACCTGTTTGTGGACTAACATGTTAGTTTGTCCAGAACCAACCAGGTTGTATTTATGTAGCTGGTTTCGTGTTAGTGTGTTAGTCCACTAAAGTACTTGACTTGCTATTGGCCAACAGAGCTGAAGCCTCCAGACATGAGGTCTGCACTTGGACGGTGTTTGGTTTGACTTTGGTTTGTTTCCAGTCTGATCGTCCGTCTGCTCTGAACTTCTCTCTCAGTAATTAAGCTGATGAGGACGATGTTATCATCACGAACAGAAACCAGATCGCTGCTGGAGCAGAGAGCTACATGTTGATTCAGCCTCGTGCCGTGAAGAGTTTTTTGGACGTATGTTCTTTTCCCTCCTCTGCAGGAGCATGATTGATTACCTTCTGCATGGCTGGAGAGAAACCGTCCTCCTGTTTGGTTTTAACCAGCTGCAGAGAAACGAGGAGAGAGAGACAGAAGAGAGATGATCAGCAAATGCATCAGCTGTTCTACAGCATCTCATCACAGGTTGACATTTCATCAATGAGTCTGGGAATGACTCATCTTGACCTGGAGTCTGAGGAGAAAGCAAAGTAATAATATCATAAAATACTGTTTCATTCCTGCTGCAGTTTTTCCTTCTCAAACAGTGACAATTCAGACACTTGTGGATTTTTACAGCAGATGTTTTAACTCGTCAAGTCATAGATGGATTATGAGACACAGACACGTAAAGACCCCGTCCACAGGAGCCAGACGGTCCCACTGAAAATCACACAATTACTTTTTAGTCATTTTGTGTCTGTGCGGTGACTTTGTGTCTATTCGTAATAGGGTTGTGAACGATAAACCGATGGGACCGGATATTCGGTTCAACAAGTGAGAGATACGGCTGCATCGGTAGCAGCCTCCTCAATCGATACGAATTATCAATGAATTCCTAGATGAATTCGGTTATAGAGTCATGGATCGGGTATCGCGAGACTTTGAATCGGGTGGTGGCATTACACACGTGCCAGGTCTCTAAAACAACGCGAGAGCTGAGGCTGCCCGCGAAACGCCGTAGCTGCCTAGCTGGTATTAGCATGAGTGATAAACAAGGGACGACACGGAAAATGGAGGAGGTGGAGAACGAAAGCGTCAGCCTGACTGAAGGTGATAATGCACCGAGAAAGATTTCCAACGCATCGGGGAAACAAAAATCCCAGGTGTGGACCGTTTTTGGGTTTTATAAGAAGGAAGGGAAGCTCGAACAAAGTTTGTTGTTACTATTCTGTGCTACTTTTACCTCTGGAGTTCCCATCCAACGATTCAGCCAGACTTTTTTTGGTCCATGTCTAAAAATAAATACATTGACATGGGATTTTGTTGCTCTGTTTTTTTTGTTTTTTTTTTGCCAGTGCCAGTCTTTTACATATTTAAAAAGAAACTATTGTACTGTCACTTTCATAGACTTGGCTTCTTTATTATATAAAATATCTACAACAAATATTAACCATAGAATCGAATCGTATCATTCTTACACTGTATGGAATCGATTTGTATCGAATCAGTCTGTAATAAAAGGATATCGTTTTTGAATCGAATCGTAACCTGTGTATCTAGATGCATATCGAATTGTTTATCACAGAGAGATGTGCAACCCTACTTCGTAGTAGTTCTGTCTCTTTTTTGTTGTCATTTTGTCATCATCTGTTTGTAGTTTAGTGTCTCTTTGTGTCTCTTTGTGGTCATTTCATGTTTCTTTTTAGTTGTTTCAGCTTCTTTGTGATAGTTTTACATCTAATCTTAATTATTTTACATATTTTTGTTGTCATTTTGTGTCTCTTAGTAGTTTTGTGTCTCTTAGTTGTTTTGCGTCCCTTTGTGGTTGTGTTGAAGTCATTTTGTGTCTGTCTGTGTTTGTTTTGTGTCTCCAGGGGCCCCTTGACCCCTTGGGCCCCTGGGTCTGTGCCCAGTACACCTGTTCACCGCTCCATCCCTGGTCACAGCATGAAAAGCACATGATGAACACATGATGTTCACTCTGGTGCATTTAAGTGTCCTGGGAGACCAGAGCCCTGCAGCTTGCAAACTAAATGGGATGCAGCCGTCACTAATGTTGTTAGTGGCATCGCAACGTTTCCTGTTCCCACAAAACAAAAATCTGTTCAGTGACTTTATGATTCAAGACAAGAAGATGTGGAACAGATCCTGGCAGTGAAGGACGCACAGGGTTAGTTGTGCACGTCCTAAAGACAAGTGCAGCAGAAGCAGGAAATGGAAATACTCAAGTAAAGTACAAGTACCTCACAATAGTACTGAAGTACAGTAAAAGTACTTTGTCGTTTCTCCAGGTCACTGAGCTTAGAAAAAGTCTGTGCTCAGAACAAATGATCCTGTTTCAAACAGAGACACAGCTTGTCCCCTGTGGGGGGGGGGGGGTGGGGGGGGGTGGGGCGGGGGGGGGGTGGCAGGGACAAGGAGACTGTGTGTAAAACAACACTGAGAATCGGATTTAGGCCTGGCTGTTATCAGAGCCTCCTCAGGGGACGGATGGCTGATGGGGGGGGGGGGCCTGTAGTCCTGCTCACAGGAAACACACCTTGTACCTAAACAACATGAGAGCCTCTGCTAAGGATATCCCCCGCTGAAAGATCCTCACTTCCTGTGAACTCCCCCATCCTTGCGTCGTGACTTTCATCTGCTTCACCCTCCCTTCCTCCTCCATCTCCATCTCCATCCCGCCCTTCGTCTTCCCCTCTCTCCCCTCCCTCCCCTCCCTCCTCTCCTGTTTATCAGCTCGCCCAGCCGGGCCAACGCCCAGCAGGCCCTCGACAGTTATTGCTGTGGTTACACTCCTCCCTCCAGAGAGGCAACACAACACTGAGCCTCTCCCTCCCCCCTCCCTCCTCCCTCCTCCCTGCTTTTCTAACCATCAAATATCATCAGGTCCAGCCCCCAAGAAACTGACACCAGATCAGTGAGAGAGGATTGTCCTCAGCTGAACCTGAGCTGCTGATTGGGAGGCAGCTCTCATCATCTGTACAGTGCAGACAGATGTTTTCCTCTGGAGACAGACGTCTACGACCACAGGTGGAGGACGTCCTCCTCTTCTCACTGAGACGTTCAGATTCATCCCTCTCTCATGTCTGTACGGTACACATGACCCAGCAGCTGGTTAGCTTAGCTTAGCAGGAGGTTAACGGCTAACCTGGCAGCATCTCCACACCTGGTGTAATCAGGTGGACTCCGACAGAACCAGGCTGTTTCCTGTTTCCAACTTTATACTGAAACTGAAGTGACACACGGCTAATAAGCTACGCTAGCATCCTCCGTTTCCTCTCTGTGGACCCCCAGGTCGGCTCTGTCAGGACAGTTTGTCCTCGGAGGTGGTGAGAGCCGTGGGAAGTGGGCGGGGTTAACAGACCACAGACTGGAGGGTGGGAGGGGCTCCTCTGACCAGTGGAGTTCCTCAAGGTTCGACTCTGGGTCCCGTCTTATTCTCCCTCTACATGTTCCCTTCAGGACACATCACAGAGACGTTTGTCTGAGTCTCTTGTCACTGTCCCACTGACGATGTCCAACTGTCTCCTCTGCACAGTTGTATGACTGGATGTCTCAGTTTCCTGCAGCTGAACTGAAGTTTTTCTCTTTGCCTCCATCTGAAATTTGTCTCCATCACTGACGTCCCCTCTCTGCCACCTCAGACCCAGAAACCTCTGCCTCATCTTTGACTCCCAGTTTGGACGCATCCTGTTATTTTCAGTTGAGAGACAGCGTCTCTGCTGCGTCTCCTCTCATATCGACTGCAGTGATGCTCTGTGTCCTGTTTCAGCAGCACAGTTACAGTTAGTTCAGCTGCACAACTGAAGTAAGTCTACACAACGTTGTGTTATCACCACACTGGCTCACTGTCACATTTGTGGCTGGACTCAAAACCCTCCTAATTACTGTGACGGCCTTGGATCCGTATCGTCAGGGAACCATTGAGCCCATTCCAGCGCACGAGACACTTTACTCAGGTTTTCATGTAAAGTCTTTAACTGCAGGAACTGGATCCGTCAGACAAATGCAGCAGTAAAAAGTAGTCGAGCAGAAATATCAAGTAGCATCAAGTGGAAATACTCAAGTAAAGTACAAGAGGCTCAGTACTGTAGTTAAGTATAGTACTGGAGTAAATGTACTTGGTTACTGCTCAGTCTCTGAGGACGGATCCACCCATGTGACCGGCAGCAGACTGAGTGCTCTCTGTGTCCGATAGTCTTATCACTCAGAGCTTTCAACTGCCAGAGAGCACATCGATGGAGCTGAGCTCACTGTGTGTGTGTGTGTGTGTGTGTGTGTGTGTGTGTGTGTGGTCCATTAGTCCTCACACACAAACACACACACAATTTAAACACACCTTACAAGTGATGGAGTAAATGCACAGAGTCGTTCAGGAGGTTTTTCTGCAGCATCACAGTCACAGTTTCTGAACCAGTGAGAGTTTCTGTTGTTGTTCTTGTTACTGTTTCAGCTCTGAAATGACAGAAATCAGTGGAAACATCGAGCAACAGTCCAGAGACAACATCAGAAAACGTCTCAGACTTTCACTTCAGTCGTCAATCGATTCAGAAACTGACTTCAGTTCAGTTTTAGATTGTTACACTTAAAGTCAGTTTATGAGCCGGAGCAGAACGAGGAAGCTGCAGGTCCAAGAAATCCCAGTATACCACACACACACACACACACACACACACACACACACACACACACTCACACAGAGACACACTCACACACACACACACTCACACACACACACACTCACACAGAGACACACTCACACACACACACACTCACACAGAGACACACTCACACACACACACACTCACACACACTCACACACACACACACTCACACACACACACACTCACACACACTCACACACACACACACACACACAGAGACACACTCACACACACTCAGGAATGGGGAATGGGAGAAATGGACCAGATCAATTGATTATCTGATCAGTAGAAGATTAACCTGCAGCTCTTGATGATAACTGATTGACAGGTTTTAGCAGCCTCTGAAATGTGAATATTTGCAGTTTGCTTTAGGGCTGATCTCATCCATTTTTATTCTGCTGGTAGAGACTGAATCCATAAAAGCAGCAGCAGCTGCTTCCTGCTCCTGACATGTGAAGACCGACGCTCCCCTCAGTAAACTGAGGCTGTTTCTGACCCGCTGGTTGAGGAGAACATTAGTGTGAAGACATCGCCCTGGAGTCTGGCTCTATTCTCTGTCATGTCAGACCAATCACTGACCGAGAAAACATCCCGATGATGGAAGTGCTGGTTATCAGGAGCCAGGAGCTCCACCGCCTGCATCACATCTGTCACAGCTGCAGAGGAAACTGTGAGTGAGGATGTGTCCTGGAGCACAGCGTTACCGCTGATGGTGAGGATGAAGAGCGGCTCTGGAGTGATGCGTGGCCGTTAACAGCACCGCGCAGCGCCGCCGCTGTGGCCTTCGGTATCTGAGGCTTCATCACGGGGAGGGGGGGGGGCAAGTGCGTCTGCAGCCGCACGATAAAAACAGCCGGAAATCCCGGGTTAAACGCGGCGAAAACACGGGACCTGGTGGTTAATGCTCGTCGTTATTGAGGGGAAAGAAGCGGCTCTTACCTCCAGACAGCGCGGAGCACATCAGAGGCAGCAGCGGGGCTCAGGTCCGGCGGAGCGCATCCAGGAGCCCGACGGTGCCGCTCCTCCTGAAGGGGCGGGGGGGGGGGGGGGGAGAGGAGGGAGGAGGGAGGAGGGGGGGAGGAGGAGGAGGGAGAGGAGGGGGAAGGGAGGGGGGAGGAGGGGGGGGGGGGGGGGAGGAGGGAGGGGAGGAGGGAGAGGAGGGAGGAGGGAGGAGGGGGGGGAGGGGGAAGAGGGGGGGGGGGGCCCGACCGGGAACCATCACCGCTGCATCACTTCTGACCTGACCTCCTGCACCAGGAGCAGCGGGCGGTGATATTAACAACCATGAAACATCTGTAACATCTGTAACATCAGCCACATTTCAACAGCAGCTGCTCGTTATGTTGTAGCTGCTGCTTTATTCTGTCTCAGTGGCAGCCCTTTCATTTTAGGCTCATTTCTCATTTTATTTCATTCAAATTATATCTTATCAATAATATTAATATCTTTGTTATTTCTCATGTTTCATCATTCCCCTGTAGTCTCAGTATATATTACACACAGTACAGGCGCAAACACCGAGAGCAGATCATGTTTTATTGATGGAAACGAAGGAAGAAACAGGAAACAGAACAGTTTTTGAAGGAAGGTAGAAAATGAAATTTATCATTTGGCCACAAGGTGGCAGAATTAACCACAGATGGTTTCAGTCATTGATTTCATTTTTTAATTTAAATGTAATACATTTTTATTTTTATTTATATCTGTGTGAAAATATTTGTATTTTTATGTGTGAGAATATATATATATATATATATATATATATATATATATATATATATATATATATGACAAAAACCTGTGGATTTTATAGGGTTATTTTCTGATTACATTGATTACATGTTTATAAAGGAGAAATCAGCAGCTGAGCCGGTGAAAGCCCCAGTTCACACGTATTAACAGGCTTTGGATTTTAACAATGAACCAAAAACCAAATTGAGTTAATGAACTGTTTAATCTTTGTGATTCTTTACCTTCACGTTTTTATTTATCTTATTTCTAATACGAAATTTGACTAACAGAGTCAAAATATAGCAACTGATTTTGAGTCTGATGCTGCCCCTTTAAATAAGTGACGTCATTGAGGTGTCACAGTTGAGCACAGAGAGTAAAAAGATGCAAGATAGTTAACTCTGCTGTTTGTCTGCCTGAACTGGTCTGTTACTGTTAGTTACAGCAACATGAGTCTGTTCAAGTTATAGAAACGTTCATGTGGAGAAAATTACACAAGTGAGACGCGTCGTTAATAAAAGATCTAAACTGGCGTCGTTTTTAAAGCGCTGCGTTAGCTAAGCACCTAGCATGATTTCACACATGCTAACATCAGTGTTCGGCGTATTTACCAACTAACGAATTAACATTGCCGTGTTTTTGTTCATATTTCGACATTTTGACGAGTAAAATGTCATCTCTCTTTATATTTGTTATTATTTGTGTTCTAAACGGCCGGGTGATGCTTTAAAGGCTAATTGTGTTCATAGCTGCCCATTAACTACGATGGGAGACAAAATGACGCATGTTTGTGTAATATTTTAAATACATATATAACATATAGCGGCATGAACAACTTTAATGAGTTAATTATGTGGATAATATTGTATTAGTTTAGCCACAATGGGGGGGGGGGGGGGGGGGGGGGGGGCACTGTTAAAGCCAGGCCAAACATCAGCAGTGGTTCATCTTGACCCAGACGATCTTTGGTTGGAGAAATGGCGTCGGATGATGGACTGGCCTCTCTGGTGAGGACTGAAAATACGGACTGTTCTGTTCATGTGTCCTGTGTTTCTGCTGTGTATGCGTCAGCTGCTTCACCGAGGAGTCTGCAACAAGTCTGATAAAACAGAAATGAATTAAAAGAAACTTAAAAGCTTTAATGAAGCAGGATAGTTAGCTGAGTTTGCTAATGCTAGTTAGCCAAGAGGAAAACACGTGTAGAAACAAAACTGTGGATTAACTCCGAAGTGAGACGTGTCACGTGTTTCCATTGTTATTAACTTGTCCATGTTAAAGAGCCTGATGTGATGTCGGGCCTGGTTTACTGTGTTTGACCTGTGACCTCAGATCTGTGAGCAGCTGATGTAATGTCTGTGTCTGTGTTGGTTCACAGGGGGTGGAGGGGGCCTCGGCGGCTGCACATGCTCTGTCCCTCCCCGCAGACGCGTATGGAAATGATGTAAGTGACTTTTCTCCATCTTCAGCCCTGTATATGTTTCCATCAGTCATGTGAACATGCAGGCAGACGTTTGTCCAACTCCTGCAGCAAACGGACATTAAAATCACATGTTCATGCTCAACCATCCTTGAACCTTAAACTGCCTCCAACTCCTTCATCCTGTAATAAAGACATTCAAAACATTAGTTAATGAGAATATTCTCACAGTCACATTAAATGTTGTTGGGCTGTGTAAATAAGTCAAGGACTGACGAACTCTAAAGACTTTATTCTGTAGAAATGTATGAAGTCGTCATACATTTTGACCTCTGTGTACTTTTCTTCTTTCAGCCGCGGCTCGAGGTCATGTGGGCGATGAAGGCGTACAACCACGCAGAGGTTTACTTCAATGTGAGACCCTCCATCGACTGTCCTTCTTGTTTTTTAAATAATATTAAACCGTAACACAGAAAAACAGCGTAAAACAAATCAGCACCAGAATGAAATAAAAGGAGCAAAAAAAAAAAAGAGGAAAGTTTGAAGAAGTAATTTAAAAGATGTTGATGATTGTGGATTAATAAACCAGACTAGATTCTCTTCACACACATTAACACCTGAGCCAACACTGACCCCCTCATGACCCCCTCATGACCCCCTCCTCTGTCTCCAGCTCATTTCCTCAGTGGAGCCAAAGTTCCTGAAGCTGACGAAGCTGGACGACAAAATCTACTCGAGCTTCAGAGAAACCTTCAAAGAGCTCGACATAAAGCTGCTGAAGGCGGACGACCTGAAGTCTGACGAGGCCAAAGAGGTCAGTGAGACGCACAGACAGACCTCAGGTGTAGATCATTTCCTGTTAGCTGTTGTCAGGAGGAAACAGTTTTTTATATTTACAAACACTGATTTCCTGTTTCAGATGATGTTTATCATCTGCACTGTTATGCTGCGTTCACTTGAGATGGGAATTTCTGGCAGTCGAATTTGAAATGACCTGGTTATATCACAGATGTTAGTGTTGACTCAGTCCAACTGCTGCTGACTTCTGAGGATACAGATGTGTTATTCAGAGTGACGGGAAAGAGAAGCTGCTGCTGAATTTTTTAAATATTAGTTAAAATAAATTCTACTCTTCCCACTGAATTGGGAAAACTTCTGAAAACCTGGAAAAAGAAAATCAGAATTATCTGCATGGGCACAGACAAAGAAAATCCAGTTTGTAGTTTGGATGAAAGAAGGATTTAAAGGTCAGGAGGTCAGTGAGGTTTGAGGAACTAAAGGATTTCTGCTCGTTCTGATTAACGTCTTCAAATCATGTTGTCAAATCCTGACCTGCTGTTTCGAACACGCTCAACCTGTTTCTAGTGTATTTACTGTAACTGTTTGTGCAGAGGTGGCGTCCGTTCTGTAACCAGTTTGAAGGACTCGTCGAGGATTTCAACTACGGCACTCTGCTCCGTCTGGACTGTGAGAAGGATTACACAGAGGAGAACACTATATTTGGTGAGTCACACTGTAGAAAACACTCTGTGATGATTTAGGATGATTTAGAGAAGTGAGACTAAAGTGACTGATCTCTGATTTTATCCTGGTTCAGCCACCAGAGTTCAGTTCTTCGCCATCGAGATCGCCCGCAACAGAGAAGGTTTCAACGACGCTGTGTTCAAGGCCAAAAGTGGGAAGAGCTAGCCTCCAGTTAAACCAGTAATGACCCAGTAAGGAACCAGTAATGACCCCATGCAGCCTCACACACCATCACCGGACGAGTGGAGGAATCAAAGATGAACTGTCGAACTCTGTCTCCTGAGGATTCATCTTTTATTTTAATTTAACAAGTCGTCTTTAAGTTTTATGAAAACTTCCATAAATGTTTATTTTTTTTGGCTTAATCCTGAACTTTCCTCCGTTTGTTTGTTCAACAGAATCATTTTGTATTTAAAGTTTTATTGTGCCAATCATCACAAGTGCTTTTTTATTTTCTAAAAACACTGAAGTTTCATTTGTTTGTCTGAAACTGAGTGAACGGCAAATAAAGAGTCAGATACATTTTACCAGCGAGTCAGACTTCACTCACATCTGGTAAACAGGTCAACCTGACAAACATTATATTAACATATATGAAAGAAATTCATTTTCCCTGAAAAACATCACATTAGCATATAAAAAGAAACTTGAATGTTTTCACATGCTTAAAAGAAGAAAAAAAAAAAGATCACTAATCTTTCTAAAAGGAGGCGGGTCAAAAACTTGGCTGTTTTTAGTAACTGTGGGAAAAGTGGGAACATTTTGTAGAAATAGGATAAAAAAAACTGAATTTATCAGAGTTTCTGCAGAAATGAACAAGTTAAATTACTTTTTTTTTAAAATCACCTCAAAGTAATTTAACATGTTTCATAATCAAACCAAAGGATGAAACGATGATGGAAATAAATGATAGTTAATAATTTCTAATGATATAATTAACACAACCTGAACCTGGATACATGGAAAGTTGCATTATTATCATCATTATTATTATTATTATTATTATTATTAGTCACCAAATAAAAATAATTACTTTGTTCTTGGTAAACCTTCCTGTTCGTCCTCGCTGAGTGTTTGCTGATGGTTCAGTTACAGACGTATCACATCTCTCAAGATTTAATTGATATTGTTTTAAATTAAATTCCAGCGTTTTTAAAACCTTCCGAGGTTTTGTTTTTTTTTTTAGTTAAATTTTTGGGCATTTTTTCCTTTATTATTGCCGCAGTGAGAGAGAGAGACAGGAAAGTCTCTCCCTGAGCCCGGGCCGTTGCAGTACGGACTGAGCCTTCGTGGTATGCGCTCCACCAGTTGACTGGGGGCCACCAGGGGTCACTGGGGGCCTCCGGGGGGCTCCAGGCCTTTGTTTTTGAATTCAATGCTTTGTGAGAGTTTTCAGGACCTGCAGGTCTCCGTTAATGAGACCTGGATAAAAAACAGAGGCAGCGAGGTAAAAATCAATGAGGTTTATTTGCAGTCACAATGCTTACACTATATGTAGCAGACATCCAAACAACTCAAACAGCTATTCACTCTATGGACCCAACACATTCACATCAGGGACACAAACCAAAAAATTAGGAACTCAATAAACATCCATGAGTGCTGACATGGTTAGAGATGAGCTAGTTGTCACAAACAGTTAGCAGCAACATCGTAGAGAGTAACACAAGTTGCTAATGACTCCACTCCTGCTTCTCTTTACACTGTTCTGACTTCTACCAAGGTTCAATGTTCTTCAGACGTTTAAAACTAAACTGGATTCCTTCAAGGGAGCTCTGATGGCCGGACGTCTCGATGACCGGGGACTACGCTGGATTCCCCTCCATCATCATCATCATCATCAATATTAATAATATTTTGTCCTGTACGGTGGCACAGACCTTGGCTGTTTGAGCTCCATCACGAGCACCATGAGACACCACACACACACCAGGCAACAGAGAGCCACTTCACACACACACTCACACACAACACCACACACACCCACACACACACACACACCAAAAGGACTCCACTGCAGGACCTAAAAGGGGGGGCAGTCCCAAAACCTGGTCCAAGGAATCCAGAGTGTAAACAAAATGGTGGAAACTGCACCCAGCCTACCAGAGGGGAAAATGTAGCCGTGACCATGTTGCTTACACATCGATCGCCGCAGGGAAACAAGCGAGTGTGTGAACACGAGGCTCCAGGACGCCAGGGCCTCATCAGCCGCTTTGATTAAGAGGAGAAAGCCGGAGCCGGGCCGGAGCCGGGCCAGACCTCAGCCGGAGCCGGGCCGGAGCCGGGCCAGACCTCGGCCGGAGCCGGGCCGGACCAGACGGACGTCATAAGGGAAAATGACGGCATTTTCCAACCTCATCTTTGTGCCTGTTCTGGCTCCGCGTCACCTCACGTGTAGACCGGAGACGTTTAACCCTGAGGTTACCACGGAAACGTCAAGGTCACAAGAATCATTTCAAACCAGAGCTGCAACAAAGCTGACCATTTACTGTTTGTCTTTATTGATTAATCTCCTAATTAATCGTTTTGTCAATAAAACATCAGATCAAAGTGAAAAATGATGTTTTCAGAGAAAAACTGGAACCAGAGATTTAAAAAAAAAATTTAATTTGTTGTTGACTAATTGATTAATTGATGAACTGCTGCAGCTGTGTAACAGTGAACTAATCTGAGTTAAGTTCTGCTGTTGATTCATCTGTCAAATTAACTGGAAACTGTTAATAATTTAATAGTTGAAGCAAAGTGTAAAAGATTTCTCGATCTTTGGGCTGATGATCAACTGATCACAACAAACTGTGGCTGATCCAGAGTCTGTGAGTTAGTTTGATCATCAGTTCATCGTTCAGTTTATAAAAGGTGAGAATTTATGGTCCAGATTCCACGGAGACGTCTTCATGTTGGTGCTGAAGCTTATATCACATTAGAGAAGCTGGAATCAGAGGATCTTTGTTACTGATCTGAAATATGATTGAAATGATTAGTGGATTATTAAAATTTGAAATTGATTGACTCATGAATCAGCTCCAGTTTGAAATGATCCATCTCTGGTTTTTGTTCAGTTTCCTGTTGGTTTCATGGTTTTTAATATTTTACTGATTCATCTTTTGACTGAACAGATGAAGTCATCACGTTGTTCTCGGAGCTTCTGGAGGCCGGCGCAGCTCGTTACCGACAGAATCTCCTCTGAAGAAAGTTGAAGGACTCGGAGTCAGACCGGACACAGTCACGAGAGCCTACACAGCAGAACTGTCCCTTTAAAGCGCGTCGGGCTAACGTGGCTATTTACATCACTTCGACCAGAGACTGAGAAAAATGTACAACATGGACGCTCTGACTCTCCCTTTGTGTTAGTGTGTGTACCTCTGCTCCCTCCTCCTGTGACAGCTCTGCAGCCTGAGTGCTCCTCAGTGTACTCCCCCCCCCATCCTCACCGTCCCCCCGCTCTGTGGAAAGCTCGCTCCCCACGCAGACAGACAGTTGCACTAACTCACTACACTGTAAAAAGCTCAATCACACGGTTTTGTTTTTTTTTGTTTTTCCTCAACTCAGCTTTGTGTTTTAAAGTCGATCATTATAAACATTGTTCAAAATGTTACGAAAAAAAATGTACACTTGGTTTTTTGTGTGTTTTTCTATACAAGGCAGGCAGAAGCGGATTACTACATTTACCAGCATTCCTCACCTCTCCTCACCCCCACCTCTCCTCCGTGTACAGCACCCCCCCTCCTGTGAGTGATCAGAGTGCTGAGACATGCGACCCCTCCTCTGTTAGGACAGCCAGAGAGTCAGACCAACGCAGACTGGCTTTAAAATAGATCTGTATATATTTATATATGCTTATATCAAAAAGGAGGAGGGAGGGGTGGGGGCAGGGGGGGTGTGTGGGAGGGGGGGGGTTATTCGCTGAAGTTAATCAACGGTCCCATACGTCGTGTATCGGGGAGAGGAGATGATCCCCAGGCATCCGGGCCCAGGGGGGAGGGAGGGAGGCTGATGCAGAGAGGGTTGGGGAGGGGGGGGGCAGGAGGCTGTGGAGGAGTGAGGGGGGGGTGAGCTCTGTCTGCAGCTGGGTAAGACTCTGCTGTGTGGAATGTCAGCTCATCATGTCGTTGCTGTTGACGCCGTATGTTGAGTTCTTCATGCTGTCGTTGACTTCTCTCCTGAACACCGACAGGTTCTGAGTGAACCTGCACGCGCGCACACACACGCACACACACGGACACACACGGACACACACGGACACACACGGACACACACGGACACACACGGACACACACACAAAAACATTATTCAACATGTGAGGAAGTGTTTCTGACAGTCAGTGAGTCAGCAGGATTCATCCTCTGAGGACCATGAACGTCTCAACTGAATAATAACTGAGTATTTGTTAAAAGTGCTTTGTGAGGTCACCATGGCCATGACCTTTGACTCTTTTTTTTTTACCTTCAAATTTTGTAAAAATTTGAAACTCCCTCAAGGTGTTCCAGGGACATTACAATGACAAGGCCCAAACCATGTTTTGTGAGGTCACCACGACCTTGACCTTTGACCTTTGAACACCAAAATCGAATAACTTCAGTAGAAGTGAAAGTTTGAGCCAAATCTGAAGACGTTCCGTCAAGTTGTTACTGAGACAGAAAAGGTTGTGAAGCTCTGATTAAAACCAGTCACCACAGTGTGAGCAGCCTGTTGCTCCACAGACACACTGATGTTTCACATCTGTAAATACACATCTGTCACATCTGTAACGTGAACACGGCTTCTTCAGGTGTGACATCACGTGACTCACCTGTCCCGGTTCTTTGTTAGTAGATTTCTCTCTATTCCCTCCATCAAGTTCTCGAAACATAAGTGCATGGCTTGCTGCTTCTCTGGGGGCTGACTGTTGACGATGCTGTTCCTCAGGTCAGCAAAATACTGCAAGACGACACACACACACACACACACACACACACACACACACACACGTGAAAACAAACACACACGTTAACACACACACACGCACACACACACACACACACACAGAGTGTGGTGTCTGAGATGATCCAGGTGTGTGTGACGTTTACCTTCTCGTTGAGCAGGATGAGGCCCAACAGAGGCCGTGACATCGACCACTGGTTCCTACAGTCCTCGAAGATGATGATGTTCAGAACTGTCGACAGCATCTGCACAACAGGACAGTGTCAGTGTCACACTGACCTCAGATCAGACAGACCTGACCCCGCTACAATAAGAGCTTTAATATTTTCTCTTTATTTCTCATCATCACTTCCTGCTTCACAATAAAAGTTTTTTAATGTAAAGGCAGTTATAGACCTTTATTGTGAAACCATCTGTGCAAACATGACTGAGGAGAGAAAAGGTCTCAGGTATAAATGTCGGAGCAGATCATCTCACCTGTTGGATCATCTCCGGATGCTGCTGCATGATGTGCAGGAAGCGATCGTCCGTCGCCATCGGAGTGGGGCGCTTCTTGGTGGAGCGGGACAGCTGTTTGAACAGGTAGGTCACTATGTGGTCCAGACTGGAGCAGCAGCCTGTGCACACCATCGTGTCTGAAACACACACACACACACACACACACACACACACACACACACACACACACACACACACACACACACGTATGAAACAACTACAGGGACGTGCAGACGCTCTTTAAAACACGGTCTGACCTGCGGGCGTTTTACCGAGCGCGGTGAGCCCCTCTGATATGGAGGACAGGATGTACATGACGACGTGCGGCTCCAGGCTGGCGATGAAGTTCATGTGGTCCTGGGTCAGCACCTCCAGCAGAGAGTAGAAGGACTGGCTGAGCTTGGGATAGTCCTGCAGAGACAGGAGGAGCCGGGTCAGAGCGTCTGAAACTGTCTCTGGGCTTTTAGAAGCTGCGATGAGCATTTTTCTCAATTTTCTGACATTTACAGACGAAGCTATTAATTAATCAATCAATCAGACAGATTAATCAATAGTAGATATAATAATTAACTGTGGTAGTAGAGCGTAATACCAGGGGTCTGAGATCTCTTCATAAACACCTCAAAAAATTATTCTGTGTTTAAAATGTGAAGTTTATTTGCTGCATGTCTCGTCTGCAGCCTCACACAGACCCTCTACCTGTCAGAGGCCCCGCCCCCAACACACTCAAGTGAACCTACTAGTAAGTCACTGTGGGGGATGGACAGCAGTAGTTTGATGAAGGTCTGCAGGGCGTTGTCCAGAGCGTCGTCGCCGTACAGACGAAAGACCCCGAAGTTGACGTAGTTCCCGCTGAGCACGGCCTTCAGCATGGCGAAACACACGCTGACCCCCTTCAGCTTCACGCCGTACACCTGGTCCTTCGGGACTTCTCCCAGCGTCAGGATACGATTCCCTACGAAGAGGAAGACAAACAGATGGAGGCGTCAGGGCGGAAATCAGTGATTGTTACTGTTTTTAATTGATCGATTGGTTTATAAAATGTCTCCAGAGCCTGTGGTGACGTCTGCAAACAGATATAGACAAAACATTTAATTTAAGGAGGAAACACATCAGTCAATTAATCAATGAACTGATTAATCATCTGATTGTTGAACAGCTGAATATTTTTACTGTGGTTGTGATGTTTGAGTCACTCAGGCAAACACACGTCATGATGCTGATTCTCATGTAGTTTTCTATCATGAAAAATCTCATTTACATCATCAACAGGCAAAAATTCACTGATGACAACTGATGGAAAATAAAAGCAAATAATTAAAACAATTAATCAATCAAAACAACAACAGTTTATCCAGACACCTTTAAAACTACAGAGACCCAAAGTGTTCAAAGTCAAATCAATAAGGCATCATGAGATAAATAATCATATTAATCAGTTTAATTTTGAAATTATAAACTATGGTAATTCACTTTTATTGTGAAAAGACACAGGATGAAACAATATTTCATGATGAGTTTTATTTTAAAATGTGTTATAATCTGTGTTAACATCAGTTTTACACATCAGGGTCTGAACATGGAGGCTGATGAGTTCAAACTAATTCTAATTAACATGTAATTTAATCAAAGTAATTCAAACACAAACCATAAATAAAAGAAATGTGTCTGTTGTGTGTTAATGTAAAAAAATAATTAGAACATTCAAATACTGATCCAAAAAAATCAATAATCCAATATCAATCAGGTTTTAATCTGTGTTTTATCTGTTGTCTGCTTTTATTTATGATCATTTGTGTCATAATGTCTTGTTGTTTTACTTTGGGTCAGGACTCTTATTGTGGTAACGTACCGTAGGTGGTGATCATCTTGCTGGTTTCTCTGAACAGCAGGATGCCGTTGGGCGACGACACATCAAACTGTAGCCTCTGAGATCTACAGAAAAGATAATCAATGATCAGAAGGGATGATGATGATGATGATGATGATGATGATGATGATGATGATGATGATGATGATGGAGTCTGGTGCATTCGCCTGTTTGTTTACTCTGGTGTGAAACCTGTCAATCAAACTGAACCGGACTCAGACCGCCTCAGAAGGAGGATCTGGGTGCAGTCCAGCGTGACCTCTGATGTCATACGTGTTGACCTCTGCAGCCTCAGCTGTGTCACTGAGCATCTTCACCTGTTGTGAACCAGTTCAGCCATCAGCTTGAGGACAGGAGTGGTGCATGCTGGGTCGTGGTACCACAGCTCGATGGCGCGCTGTAAGATGGGCATGTAGGCCGGATATCTGCGGGTCTGGGTTAAGGACTGTGATGACTCATAAACACATTACAGCTCAGTGTGGTCACACATCACAGACTCGTGTGCTGCAGCTGTGAGGATACATCCAGTCAAACAGCATCATGAAGCTGGTCTTGGCGTTGAAGGCGAACGCGATGCCCCGCAGGTCTCGAACCAAACCCACCAGAGTCCTCTACAGGAAACAGCAGCAGAAGAAGAAAACTGTCACTGCTCAGCTTTCCTCTGAGAGACGGTGAGTTCACTGACTGCTGGTAAAACATCTGTTCACATGGTTATCAAACCAACTGTGAGTGTGTGTGTGTGTGTGTGTGTGTACACTTGCACTTGCTACACAGTAAGGACCAAAAAAAGTATTTTACTAAGAGTGAGGACATTTTGGCTGGTCCTCACTTTTTGAGACACCTTCAAATCACATTTTGAGGGTTAAGACTTGGTTTTAGAGTTATGGTTAGAATTAGGTTTAGGTTAAGGTTAGGGTCAGGGTTAGGGTTAGGCACTCAGTTGTGATGGTTAAGGTTAGGGTAAGGGGCTAGGGAATGCATTATGTCAAGGAGCGTCCTCACAAAGATGGAAGTACAAGTATGTGTGTATGTGTGCGTGTGTGTGTGTGTGTGTGTCACCTTTGCTTCCTGCTCATTGAAGGTGTTTGTGCTCAGCATCTGAGCCACAGCTTCAAACGCAGCCGTCAATGGCAGCATGAACTGTTCGAACTGGTCCTCGTCCTCACCCAGGTCGACCATCAGCAGGCGTCCCAGTGCAGTGTAGAAGGTGGTCCGACACCTCATGTCGCTCAGGTTGGACTGGTTGTTGACTCCCAGGAAGGAGAAGTGTTCGCTCTGACACAGACACACAGGACGTCAGTAACAGCTCAGTGTGATCACAGCATCATGAAAGTGTGTGTGAGGGACTCACTGTGTGGTTGTTCAACATGAACTGCACAGCACTGAGCTTCACCAGCTTCCTCACACTGCTGTACGTACACACACCAGGTCAAGGAGGAAATTCAGTCTCTCAACACAAATTTCAACAAACATGAGCCACGGCGGCTGCAAAAGACAAAGGAATAATAATAATAATAAAAATAAACATGTTAGTTCAGTCATGTGGATATGGTTTGGTTTTTCAAGGTCTGACCTGGAACAGAGTACTGTGCTGTGCAGAGTTTGTAAAAGTGCTGTTAAAACAAAAAGTGGCAGCACAACAAACCTGTTCCAACACCTGAGACAGAAGCGTCTGGTGGAATGGGAGCAATGTTTTCTCTTGAGTTCAGGTGGGCAGAACAAAATCGATTTAAAATCATGAATCGTCCAGAACACGGGAAAAAAAAAAAAAAAACAAGATTTCATTTTTTAACCATATCACCCAGCCCTAGTTCAGGTGGAGAAGCAGCTCGATGGGGAGGAACACCGTGTCTTCTCACCTGTCACAGACCTGAACATGTGACAGGTGTTTCACAGGGGGGAGAAACTTCAGATGTGTGTGTGTGTGTTCACTTGTATCATACACTGGTTATGTTCAGCTACAGGTGAAAATCACTTGTGACTCATTTGATCATGCAAATGGAGCCAATTCATGACAGCAACCAAAAACAACACACACACACACACACACACACACACACACACACACACACACAGATCAAGGATATCCTAATGAGAGGTCGTTCAGCAGCTGGAGTGTCTTGGAGGTGATTGGTTCACACTGGCCCCAGTACTTCAGGTTTGTGATGCTGGAAGAGAGAAGAAGACATTGACAGTGACACAATGACACAAACACAAAGTGTGTGTCGCACCGAGCCTCTGATGAACAGACTTTATTTGTGTTACTCACATTTTCCCTATAAACACACTGAGCACCATCGTCTCATCATTCAAGCCCAGAACTTCTGATAGTCGTCGATAAAGCTGCAGTTAAAAAAAAACACACACAACAATGTGAACAATCACAACAATAAACAACACAGCACACATTCTAATGACCTGTAATATCAATAATATTAGAATAACAGGCAATGAGCTTTAAAGACATCTGATTATATTACCCATCTATCATTATGTCTTTTAAACTAACTACACACACATACATATATAAACATCTACACTTAGATATTCATTTTCTACAGTGTTATTAAAATAATAAAACTAAAACCTCTTCTAATCCTTCTTGAACAGTGAGTTAAATCAGTCTGAGGGGACGTGAGGATCTGATGGACAGGAAGCAGAGCAGCCAGTGACCCACACTAACACACTAACACACAACTGCAGTGCTGCAGCTCAGTGTGGGCTCAGCAGGGAGAAGACCACTGAAGCGTGGGGACAGTGCAGAGATGAAGAGCTGGGGGCCCCCTCTCTCTCTCTGGGGGCCCTCCCTCTCTCTCTCTCTGGGGATCACAGGGTTAAGCTGACAGGAAATGGAGCGCGACCCACATGAGACAGTGTGATACGAGCAGCAGCTCCTTTGTGCTGCTTATTGTGTCGACTACAGACACAGACCTCAGCTGGAGACTCACACCTGAACCACGTTAACACCTGAACATTCAGACACAGTCACTACGAAGGGCCACGCCACCACAGACCTGGTCCCCTGAAGGATGTGGCCCCTGAACGGGGACCAACCCACCACACACGTCAACAACCATCCTGGACCTAGAACCTGGTTCAGTATCATCTGAGCAGACCTGATCTGGTTCTGGGACCTCAGCACTGACACAGGTGGAGAGCAGAGGAGACAGAACCAGAACCAGAGACCAGGTCTACACCTGTGACAGTGCCCCAGGTCTTCAGCAGCTACACACACACACACAAAGACATTGTTTTATTTGTGTCTTCTACATTGCACCACTTATCTGGGACGTTCACTGCTGCCCCGAACAAAGAGAACACACACACACACACACACACACACACACACACACACACACACACACACACACACACACACACACACACACACACACACACAGAGTCAGCAGCGACTCTAACCACACAATAGTGACACAGCAGCAGTACCACACTGACACTGAGCCTCTCTATAGAAAGTGCTGCAGTCAGCACCGGCAGACACCAGCGTCCAGGACAAAAGGCCTGCTCATTCCCATCAACTTGGCCCCGCCCCCCTCGCTGACAGTGGACGTGCAGGGTCACTGAGGGAGGGTCCGCGGGGTGTGAAGCCACAACACTGACGCCGCAGCAGCGCTCACCTTTGATGACTTCTGCACCTGGTCGCCGATGTAGATCTTCCTGAACTGCTCGAAGAAGCTGAGCATGGCCAGCTCCAGCCTCTCGTTCCCGGCCTGAGCGAGCCGCGAGTCGGTCAGATTCATCAGCTGGAGCACCCTGACATGGACAGAACAGAGGCTTCAACACGACGCCATGTTTGACCTGTCAGTGTTATAGTCACCAGCTGCATGAAGCAGATTTCAGACATTAACCTCAGTTTCCATCTGTTCTAGAGACATAAGAGACAGTTTCTTCTCAGTGAATTGAAACTGACCAGCACACAGAGCAGGTTGTTCCACAGAGACATTAATGTCCTGCAGCACCTGGAAATGTGTAATTACTGTTTAATTTCTTAAAATCAAGCTTCATCTGAAATGTTTCTGTGGATTAGAAAAGATTAAAATGAGGTTTTAATTGACTGAAGTTGTATTTAAAAGCAGATGGTACAGTGCTTAAACACCCCCTGAGAGTTTATCAGCTGGAGTCACTCAGGAGGAGGAAACTATGGAGAAATTAACTGAAACGCTTCTGTAAAAAGCTGGAATTGAAGAAACCAGAACAAAGGCACAGGTGAGACACCAGATTCCCTCCTCCAGGAGGAATCTTTCTACACTCAGTGAGTGAACTGTAAATGACGTTTTTCTCTCATTGGTTCCTTTAAATATTAAGTTAATTAAGTTCTTCGGGTTCCTTACCGACAGACTAACTCTCCGTCCATGGCGTCCTGCTCGTCTGTGCTGGCGAACGACACCCGTCCACCGATCACTGCCCCGATTATATAAACTAGCCACGTCAACCGACCTGAGGCAGAGGAGACATTAGTCAGACATGATCGTGATCTTCTCCAACGCCTGCCCCAACCGAGCAGACAAATCCTAACGAGCTCAGAGGCTACATCACAGAGAGTGGGAGCTTTTCTGCCAATCAGAGAAGATCAGTGTCTGCAGCACGTACCCTCCTGCACAGTGATGTCTGCGGCGCTGGAGTTGGTGGACTGCAGCAGCTCCTGGTAGGTCTGAGCCGCCTGGTCGAACAGCTGCACCAGCAGAGCGCACGTCTTCTCGTACTCACACCTGCCGATGGTGGACAGCTGGTCCAGCTGCTGCTGGACGAGGCCAGCGTCGTCCAGAGGGTCCTCTAACCCGTCTCTGTGGAGCACACACACAGTAATGACAGAGGGCTCAGCATGGAGACACACACACACACACACACACACACACACACACACACACACACACACACACACACACACACACACACACACACACACACACACACACACACAGCGCTCTGCTGTTACCTGAGGATGACGTGGACCGACTCCAGCCGCGACGTGATGTAGGCCTTGGTGACCTCGGGGGTGTAGGTCTCCAGCAGGTGAGGTTCGGTGGCTTTGACGTAGGGGACCGACGCCGCCAGACGCTGCCACAGACTCAGCAGGTAGTGGACGCTGTTGGGGGCAAACTCCCAGTGCTGCCACACACAGGAGGAGAGATCAGGTCAAAGTCTGTGATCAGGATCCTTCACATCAGCTTTCATCAGTTATGATTCTGAGCTGCTGAGTCCGCAGCCACACCCACCTGCAGACTGGTGACAGTGAAGTTAGCTATGAGTCGAATGACCTCGGGGTAGTTTTCTACTTTGACCAGCTCCCCCAGCTGGTAGTTACTCTTCAGCCTCGCCAGCAGACGGCAGAACTCGTGGTAGTTGTTGGGATCTGGCAAACACTGAAACACACACACACACAGCGTCAGACAAAACATAACAGAGCAGGAGGAAGTGTGTGTGTGTGTGTGTGTGTGTGTGTGTGTGTGTGTGTGTGTGTGTGTGTGTGTGTGTGTGTGTGTGAGTGATGTTATGTGTGTGTGTGCGCGCTCTAACCTGTGGGTTTGCCAGTATCCTCTTCACTCCATCCACCAGGTGCGACAGAAACTTTGCTCGTTCTGCGTTGTTGAAGAGAGACCTCCGGACAGAGGCTATCTGAACTAGACACGACAACACCTGCGCACGCACGCACGCACGCACGCACGCACACACACACAAACACACACACACACACACAGTTTCAGGGGTGATTCTGGAATCACTGAATAACATCAGTGTTCTGCAGATAGAACCTCGAACCAGGTTCTATCAGGTTCTATCAGCTTAAGCAAAAAAAAGAAAAAAGAAAAAAAAAAGAAAAAAAAAAAGGACAACTTTGTGTTAATACTCAAACTCAGTGTTAATTACTGAAGTTATGACAGAGGAGATGTGCAACATGATTTAATTTAGACGTGACAGACTCTTCACAGACAGATTGAACCTGACACTCAGACTGTTAAACTGTCACTACAAACACACTGCAAAAAATAAAAACATTTAAAACAAGTCTCTTGATGGATTTCTGTTGATGCTTTCTCTTTGGTGTCAGAAAGTAATTATTACACCGTTTAAAATCTAACTGTCAGCAATAAGAAACTTCGCTTCTCAGGTTTCAGCACATTAAAGCTCTGACCATCATCACTGTTCATTAATGATAATAAACAAGTCATATCTCAGTCAGATCTCCGACATCACAGCTGATGTTAACAATGACTCTAACCTGTGTACTAACCTCAGTTATCAGCTTTCATAAAGTCAGAGTCTGAAGATAAAACCTTACAGTAACTTAAACAACAACCTCCAGAGAACGTTGAGAACTTGTCAGAGAACAGTTTGTGTTTGACAGATGACATCACTACATCACTTACCAACGGAGAGAGGGATGGAGGGATGGAATGGTATAAATTGAAAAAGAGCTGCAGGGTGGAGGAATCGAGAAACGCTGTGGGAGACAAATCAGACAGGAAGTGGTCAGGTCAAGTTCTCCGGTCACAGTTCTACACATGTTGATCTTTACGTTCTTCATCTACATCAGATCAGAGATGAAGTCCTCGTTGTTTCTTTTCTTCTGTTATTTCATCTGTTTTTCTTTAAATGCCTGAAAACTAACAGTTTAACTTCCTGCAGGACTTAAAACAAATCTCACAGAGAAAAACTCATCTGCTTTCAAAGCTTCCACCTCAAAGGATTTCTGTGCTTCAACTCAAACTGCAACAACAATATTTCACATGCATAGAACAAACATTTTAACCTGCAGTGATTATACCTGAAATCATCAGTGGAAATAAGTAAATATCCACGAGATTTTTTCTGTCTGTCACACACCTGACTGGGCTGAGGCTGGATTCAAGGCTTTAACACACAGGAATAAATCATAAGATATGTTTTCAGGACCTATTCACAGCCCGAATACGATGCCTCCACATGCACTACGTCTACCTGATCTCCATGACGTGGGGATCTGTACGGTGCAGAGGTCGTCCGACGACTCGTCTGTGGAAGTTCCTATGAAGTCGTAGTTGAGGCAATTGTAGCTGAGTTTGAGCAGCTGCATCAGGAGACCGTGCTGGGACTCATCGTTCAGGTTCAGGTTCTTCCCCGAGGCCTGAAACAGACACAGAGCAGCAGTCTCCTCAGCTCCAGCCAACCTGCAGCGGCTTCTCTGTCTGCGTCTCATTAGAAGATGCTTCAGTCATCAACAGTCAGCTGCTGCATCCTACCCTGACCTGAAGGTTGTTCCTGTTCATTATTATCAACAGAACCTGATCAGGACGTCCTCACTGATCAGATTTCTTAAAACATGTGACTTGTTTTGGATTAAAACTATTAAATAACAGTTTAAAAAAGAAAGGTAAAACAGGATTCCCAATTTTCAAGGACTTTCAAGGCCGAAGTTTCTCAAATTCAAGAAGGCAACATGGCACAGTTTGAGACATGGATCAAGATTAATTACTGTCTCAACTCTAAGATATTTCATAATGAGAACGAGCAGCTTTCCAGAAGCTCACAGTTACAGAGATAGAGACTATGTGGAGGCAGCTCGTCGCCTGTTTTTTTTTCATTTCAATGACCCATGTCTATTTATGTCTGTTTTCAAAAACTTTAAAGGCCCTCATCACAAACCTGCTAATGGTTTGTGGACAGTGTTGAAAGAAGGTGCATCATTTCATGAGTTACATTCAGAGATGCTTTTATTTTGAAGTTTGAAAGGAAGTAATCCAAATGTGCTAACTTTAGTGATGATGTGTAAACTAAAGTCGGTCTGAGCTGCACTGATTTACAGTGACTTCCTGACACCTGTGAGGTGAGCGCACCTGTTTGAGGAGGTTACAGGACAGAGTGAAGATGTCGAAGAGGGAGGAGTCTCTGAACGATGACGCTATCTTCCTGTGTTTGGTCAGAGGATGTGTTGTGTCCGCCTGTGGAGGAAACAAGAGTTAAACGTTTTCAACATGACAGAGGGAGAAGAAGGTGAAAGTGAAGAGGAGGATGGGGGGGGTGGGGGTGGGGGGGGTACCTGATTGATCTCATTCGTCAGCTGGGACAGGATGGTCACTCCTATGATGCAGTGTTCAACGCTATCCTGTGAACACACCAGTGACACATCAACATCAGAGAAAACTCTGGTGTTAGTCTGCACCACACACACACACACACACACACACACACACACACACACACACACACACACCTGTAGGAAGCGTGTCACATCGGCGATGACGTTTCTGAAGACGTAGTCATCTTTCTGACAGTCGAACCAGCCCAGCTTGGTGATCCTGGCGTAGAGCTGGATCAGAGCCTGGGTCACGAACGCTGCTAGCTTCGGCCGCGTGGCCAGGTAGTTCAGAACATAGTTCCCTGAACGCCACAAAGATGACAACAGCTTTGTGAGACGGGGCTCAGCAGGACAAACGGAGGGAGAGGCTGTTGTTGTGTCAGGGCTGACTGTGTGTTTTTGAAACTTATTTCAGGGCTGCAGCTCAAACTTTCGTCCCTGAGAGCAGTGAAGGTGTGGTGTTGGACAGGTGACAGGTGTGTCCACAGTATTTGTGCTCTGACAGAAAAGTAACATGTTCACTCAGGTGTTACCTGGTACCTGCATCTACAGCAGAGTGGGTCCCACTCTGTTTTCTGACCAGTAGAAAGGGGCTTTAATTTATTTTCAATCTGTGCATAAAAAAGCTGCTGGAAATGTCAGACATTTGAAAGAAGAAAAAAAAAAACTAAATGTCAGCAGTGGAGGGAAACAAGCCTCCATTCACATTTTCTTTTCACCATTTTCTGGGACTCCGGTTTTATTTGCTCTAACTCTGTGTGAGAGTTGACTGGTGTGATGGTGGTGGACTACAAATGGAAGCCTCAGATGGTAAATGTGTGTGTTTTTCGTTGACTGAGGCCTCTGTGCTGAACCTTTCCATCACTTCTGTGGTTTTAGGAGCCAGTTTACCAACGGACACAGAGAACGCAGCTTTTTCATATAATACAGCCATTAAAAATGCATGGAAACAGCCGCACCAGGTCCAGTGCAGCCCACACGGATCAAACAGGCCTTTGTGTGGCAAAACACCACAATCTGCTCACAAACACGTAACACAGGCCTCGAGGCTGACTGGTTATTCCACACAAGATTACATTCTGTGATCACCAAGTCAAACGGCAGCAGAGAGCTCACCTCCACAGTCAACAACACCTGTCAGGACGTCTGAGTCCTGAGCTTCAGATGCTTCAGGTAAATTACAGAACAGACCAAACGGAGTCTAACTCAGCCGCCTGAGAACAAGCGTGTGATTGGTGTGATTGGTGGAGAGATACTCACGGATGTCGATGCGTTGTTCAAGGGGTAGAGGGTTGCTGGTTCGAGATACCAGTTTAGACAAACAGGTGGCAGCAAGCAGCTGAGAATATGAAGACTGGGGGGGGAGAGGGGGAGAGAGAGAGAGACAGAGAGAGACAGAGACAGAGGGAGAGAGAGAGAAACAAAGAGAGAGAGAAAGAGGGAGAGAAAGAGAGGGGGGGGCAGAGAGAAGGAGAGACAGAGAGAGAGGGAGAGAGAGAGAAGGAGAGACAGAGAGAGAGAGAGAGAGGAGAGATAGAGAGAGAGAGAGAGAGAGAGAGAAAGAGAAGGAGAGACAGAGAGAGAGAGAGGGAGAGAAAGAGAAGGAGAGACAGAGAGAGAGAGAGAAGGAGAGACAGAGAGAGAGAGAGAGAGGGAGAGATCAGAATGGATCAGGTTTAATGTTATGTCTCCATCACTGAACATTAATGAAATGTGAGAATTAAACTGAACGTAATGATGAACTGCTGGTTGAGGAAGTTTATGAACCACGATCAACTTTCACGTTATGACGTTTGACAAAACAAACAAACATATGTCAGGATGAACGAGTGTATTGTGGGTGAGGTTGAGGGGAGGTGACGTCGTCCTTCCACCTGGTTGTTATTGAATCGATCCCCTGGAACTAATCTGCCTGAGGAAACTCTACCAGAAGCTGATTCCCCCGACACCACAGCTCCCAGGATCCCTGAGATTCACCAAGTGAAGGAGTTTAAATATCTCAGGGTCTTCTTCATGAGCGAGGGTTGATGGAGACCGACAGATGGATCAGTGTGGCTTCAGCAGTAACGTTGGCGTTGTTCCGGACCGTTCTCGATTTACCTGTCGATCTTCGTTCTGACGCTCACCTGTGGTCGAGAACAAGATACAAGCAGCTGAGATCAATTTCCTCCTCAGGGTGTCTGGGCTCAGCCTTACAGATGGAGTGAGGAGAGTCGAGTCGCTCCTGTTTCACGTCAAAAGGAGCCAGTTAGGGAGGTTTGGATATCTGGTGAGGATCCTCCTGGGAGTCTTCCAGGCAAGTCCACCTGGCAGGAGGTCTGGGGGCAGACCCAGAACCTGATGATTTACCTCATCTGGTCTGGGAACAAATGAGGATCCTCCAGCAGGAGCTGGAGAGGGGGACGTCTGGAATACTTAACCTGCTGCCCCCCAACCTGACCTCAGGTAAGTGACAGAAAAAGGATGGATGGATGGATGATGGATGGAGGGATGATGGATGGAGGGATGATGGATGGATGGATGGATGATGGAGGGATGATGGATGGATGGATCATGGAGTGATGATGGATGGATGGATGATGGATGGATGTATGATGGATGGATGATGGAGGGATGGATGAATGATGGATGGATGGAGGGATGATGGATGGATGGATGAATGATGGATGGATGATGGAGGGATGGATGGATGGATGAATGATGGATGGATGATGGATGGATGGATGAATGATGGATGGATGATGGAGGGATGGATGAATGATGGATGGATGATGGAGGGATGATGGATGGATGATGGAGGGATGGATGGATGGATGAATGATGGATGGATGATGGAGGGATGATGGATGGATGGATGATGGATGGATGGATGAGGACGGGGGCCATTCTGCTGCCTACTGAGTACTTCTGCTGTTGATGCCTGTGGCTTATAAGACTTATGTAAAACAGTGACTGTTTCCTGTGATGGTGATTTCCATCAGATCTTCCTCCAGCTCAGACGCTGCAGGTCTGGGGCCGAGGATACTCACACTGCCTCTCTCCAGCAGTAGCTGACATTTGCTGAGGCAGTCAGGGCTGTTGGTGAACTCCACCAGAGCTTTCTCTGCCTGGTGTCGGACGGCGGTGTCGGTCGTCTCGTACAGCTGCTTACACAGGATCTCCAGCTGGGCAAGGCCCTAGATAAACACAGGAACATGGAAGACACGGGGCTTATCAGGAGCCAGCAGACACACTTTCATGATTTTAGAGAGCAGCACATTGTGTTCCTCACACAGACACACAAAAACAGAGTGCAATCATTTTACACACAGGTTAACATGGACGGTGCAGAGGAACTTCATTTCAATCAACCACAGCTCAAACACTTAGCTGACTCAATTGATCAAAAGAATTAATCAATCAATTTGGCCAATTTTCAAACAAAAATGTTATATATGTATTGCTAAAAATGTACTTTGAGATTTTAATAGACTAAACCATTCTCACCAAAATATCTGCCAGATAATTAAATATTGAGAATAACTTTTTGTTGCATCTGAAGCCAAATTACACCTGAGGCAGATTGTGAGGTAAAGGGTGAATAGATATCAGACAATCAGTCAATAAGCTGAGAATTAATACTTTAACTGCTTCAGTCCATTTTAACAGCCTCTCACACACGTGGACATCTCTGGGTTATCTCCAGGTTTTTGACTGTACATCACATAAAACGAGACATTTTTCACCATTTCCTGACATTTTTCTAAACCCAACAATTCATTGATTAGTCAAGAAAACACTTCTCAGATTGATTGGTAATGAAAATAATGAACATCTCTGCAGCTGTAATACACACCACTGGAATCATAATCTAATGTCACTACAGTGTAAAACATGGAGGCATCTACAGCTGAAGTTATTACATTATAGTCTCACTGCATTAATTCCATATATTCAGTTGAGTTTTTGCCCTTCTGAGTCTCCATATGAAATCACCATATACCGCCCCTGTGGAGGAAACTAATGATTCAACAGTTTTCTTCTTAAATAATCAAACACAAACACTTTAGAGGAGCAGACGTTCACTCCCATATGTTTAATATCAAGCTCCATTCATATGGTGGAGAAGTGCTGACTCATGCACAGTCACAGCAAGATGCCAGCCACTGATAAACAAACTGAGAGTGGTCGAGCCACCAGGTTCAAGGTGGCGGGGGCTGAGGAGGTCGGGGAAGGGTCTTCTCTAGTTCTGATGGTGCATTCACTGCCCCCCCATCAGTGTGAGGAGTTTGGGGCTGTGGTGCGTGAAGAGGTGAGGAGCAGTGTTTCCTGCAGCAGGTGTAACAGAGATACATCATATGTGCTCACTGTGAACCTCTGCTGGCCTCAGATAAGAGCTCAGCACCAAACCCTGCTGCACACGTGACCACTGCTGCACCACATGAAGCCCTACTCCACATACAGGACTTTATAATTCACACTGATGACGTCGCATCAGACCGACTGATAACACACACACAGGCAGAGCAGATCGGGCGGTGAAGGGACGGGCTGTAATCATGGTGATAAAATGTCATCACTGCAGACACACTGGACCAAGACATATCATATATATATATATATATATATATATATATATATATATATATATACACATACATACATACATACATACACACACACACACACACACACACACACACACACACACACACACACACACACACACACACAGTGTCTGAGTCAGTGGAAACTCGAAAAATGGTCCTGTGCCAAAATATCAAAAGGTACTTACAGACAAATGTACACATTGGGTTTATGAGGATTAAATTATATTATGTAAATGATACAGCAGTAAGAAATCACCAGGATTAGATAAGACTGAGTGACATACTCAACTCATTTAATCTGAACGTTTGTTTTTTTTGCATGATGTGTAAAATCTAAAATCTAAAGCCAAACGTTACTGAAGTTTCTGGTTCTGTTTTTACTCGGGCAGCCTGACGGATGTTTTTCACTGCTGCTCCATCCATGTGTGCCACACAGGACTCAGGGTCTCAGCCTCATCAGGTTCTCCCTGGAGCAGGACCAGACAGGACCAGAAGATACTGGCCGACATGATGGAGGGAGAACTGTTCGTTATAGACAATGTTCTAACATCACGTCCACTGACAGAAACATCAACAACAAACTTTTTAAATTAAAAAAAAAAAAATTTTCAGAACTATTTTCATTATTATAATAATGAAACTGTAAATTTCTTAACTGACTCCTGACTGACAGTCACTCGAGTCCCCGTGCAGGACCCGTCCTACACTCAGAGCCCAGTTATGATCTCCTCTCTGCACCTGTGACTGGCTCTGGGCCACATGTTGAGTTAGTCTGATTACTCTGACCTGCTGCTGTCCTCAGTCACGACAGTCACTGAGCAGAGACGTGAACAGACCCACTGGCTGCAGAGCCGCTGTACTTTATGGGCCTGTCGTGACTCCAGGCTCTGACATCTCTCAGAGAATTTAACGGCTGCACCTTCACGACAAAGAGAAAACACTGTGCACTCGCCTCAGGTTGTGTTTGATTGTTAAAGTGACGTGTGCTCTGCTGCGTGGGACAGCCGTGGTGTTTTGATCATGCACAATGAAGACAGCTGTGCAGGCGTGCATCACTTATTCCTACGAAGTCTCAGTCGTGTTTGACCTTAACGTCCAGCCCCACGTCTGAGCCATCGCTGTGAAGCCAAAGTTAGAGACGTGACCTGCACGGTCCAGAGGTCTGACGTCATCATGGGAGTAATGACTCTGGAATCGGTCACCAGCGCCGCAGCCAGCGAGGCTCAGCCAGGTGATTGATGAAGCATTCAAACTGGAGTCTCTGTCAACTGGTTTCACAGCTTCCTCAGACGTTCACTCCGTCGGCTCCACATGAGCAACAGGTTTGCTCGTCCTGCTCTCACATGGTTTACTGCTTTCAATTTCAGCAGCAGCAGATATCACAGTGGAAAGGTGAAACTTTACAGGAATTACAGCGAGGCGGCTTCAGGAAGCAGCAGGTGATAACTAAACACTTTAAACTTCCAGACACAGAAATGTGAGGTGCCTTCATTAAACTGCAGACCAGCTCCTGTTTAACACAGATTAACTGCACCGAGGCGAAGCAGAGGAATGAGAGAAGGAAGCAGTGTAGAGAGGAACTGCCTCAACTACAACTGACTTTCATTATCCATCAGCCAGACTATTGATCAATCGATCCTTTAGTTTATAACATTTTGTCTGACCAACGATGTGTCTCATCTAACGTGATGGGAAAGTTGATATTTTTTTGATTACTACAATTTTGATATTAATTTCTTTACACTGTTTTTATCTTAGGGCTACAACTAGCAAGTGTTTTCATTATCTATTACTTAATCTCATTTTTTTAATGAGTGAGTTACTTGATCCATAAATTGTCAGAAAATAGTAAAAATGTGAGTTCAAGTTAAAATCTTCACGTCTTGTCTGAGAAACAGTCCACAACCAAAATATATTCACAGAGAAAAACAAAAAACTTGCACATCTTTCTTGTTCCAGTGCCAAAATGGGATTTCGGACAAATTAGGGTCAAACTTATTTTTCTGGTGTAAAACTAGAAGGAAAATTTAACAGCCTGGAAATCTTCACATTTAAGAAGCTGGAACAGGAAAATGTTTGACATTCATGAGTGATGGAGGCGATCAATTCTCAAACAATCAAATCATCAACAGATTTTTTTCAGCACTAATTCATTAACCCATTAACTGCAAAAATAGAGCCGGGGGAAGGTATTCAGAGCAGCTGCAGTCCTGTATACAGCTGGACACAACGTCAGCTTTGTTTTTAATTTTAACAAATTAAGTTTAACGCTGCAACTAAATTATTTTCATTAGCTGATGATTAATTTCAAAGCTAATCAATTGCTTCAAAGTATTTCATCAGAAAACAGTGAAAAAATGCCCATCACAATTTACCACAGTCCAAGGTGACGTCTCAGAATCTCCAAAACATTCCAAAATTCTCCAAAACCCAAAGCTATTCAGTTGACTGATTTGTCAGAGAGATATTAAATAATAAATCTAGGATCTTAAACATATGTGATATAAAAGTCGAAGTTTGTTTAACAACAGTTTTCTGAAGATATTTCCAAAAATCCTAAAAGCGTCTTTTAACAATCTGGGTGGAAAAAATATTCGGTTTGGTGCACGACACAAAAGATTTTGATATTTGTCTATTTTGAATTTTCATACAAGATAAAGCTCCTGTCATTTCCAGCAGCCTGGACAGGAAACAGTCACAGCTCGAGGATCAGTTTAAAACCCTGTTAATGTGCAGCAGACAGAATCTTTTTTCATCCAGATGTTAGAGGAGTGTCTGAGGATTATGGAAATATCTTCAGAACAGAGATAAATGCTGTGAAACCACTTTCTGGGTTTTTCAGACATCAACAGGTGTTTTTATTTTCCAGGGACATGGATGCGTCTCCGTCTCATGAATAACACATGAGAGGTTTAGGTTTGAGTCCCTGACTGTTTCCAGAGACCAGAACATAGCAGAACAGTTTGTGCCATCCCTCACTAGGTGACGCTCAAGTTCATTAGAAAATATTTTTTAAAAATAGATTAAAAGAGTTGAAAACTGATTTTATATAATTATAGAAAATTAATCAGCAACCATTCTGATGATCTTTTCATCTTTTCAGGCCTTTTTTCCAGTTGAAATACCAAACACTTGCTGGTTCCAGGTTCCCAGATGTGTGGTGTGACAGGAAACCGACATGATGGTCGCACATGTGGAGATGACACCTTGGACTGTGACAAGTTCTGATTTCAGACATCTTATAGATCCAACAATGTATTGATTCATACAGAAAATTAATGAATGGATGCAGAAAATAAGCCTTGACTGCTGCAGCCATAATCATAAAGTTAGTCTCATCCCTCCCTGTACATGGCGATAATATTTTAATAGTTCTAAGAACACATTTAAGATAAATACGGGATGAAAATCATGGTTTTATTGAGGAATACTTCTCCAGCCTGATCTCGAGCCTTTCTTTTGAAGCTCACATGACAAAATGAAGCTTGTTGGGACAACTTGCAGAGACGGTGTGGGTGATGCAGCCGCTCTCTGCTCCTCACAGGGAGGCTGGAGCTGCTCCTGCTCACCGGCCTGTTGTCAACTATCTCTAATATTTCATTAGCCTGACCCAGGAAGCTGGGGCAGTTCACATAAACCTACAGGTCGTTATAATCCCTGGTGAATTAGCTGAACAGGCTGCCAATACAACAATAACATGGAGTTAGCTCTGTAGCTGGAACACAGGTCTTTCCTGTCTCGGGACATTACGGAGGACCAGCAGAGAGAAGTGAAAGCACTGAGGAGAAATCCTGCGGTTAAACTTCAACCACTGCACCTCCTCCTCTCCTCTCCTCCTCTCCTCTCCAAACATGTGTCGGAGCTGCTAGCTTCAGACAGGCTAGCTAAACAAACAGCACTGCTTGGATACGCACATAAACAACCCCGGTGTAAAACCCCCGGTGACCTCAGCTCGGTGTTCACCGTCCCCGGTAGCCGGGGGACAACAGCCGCGGACATGAAGCCCGATTCCCGGACAGACGGTCCAACAAACCGAACCATGTTTTCAAACGGGCTCGGGCGGGAGAAGTTGACGTCTGGGCTGATGCTAACGTTAGCCTAGCTTGCTAAGGGGTCAGCTGGCTCGGGCTCCGCAGGACAACATGATAATATTTAAACTCCTGTGAGCAAAGCAGAGCAGAGAAAGTCCCGGGCTCTGTTTATACCGCGGCAGATGTCCGCGCTGTGGCTCACACTGGCGCCAAACTGACAGCTAACCTGTTCGTGTTAGCCTGACAGCTATCCGTCCGCGGCCAACCCGTTCGTGTTTTATTGTTTACTTCAGTAAAATACGTCGGTAACTCGCACCGTGACGCCGGTGGTGATGTGAGTTTCACCGGCACAAACACCGGGGACCCTGCAGGCTTTGAGCCGCGGGCTCCGTGCCTCCGGTTCCCGTCTCCCAGCCTGAAATGCCCCTCGCAGCTAGCACAGGCTAACCCTGCATCCAGCCAGCCCGAGCAATGACAGCAGGCCACAAGTCAACACAGGCGACCACATCCTTTCTTTTACCGCCGGACGCCACCGGCCCGGCCGCCTCCTGCGCAGGGCGGCCGGGCACAGCCTCCGAGCCCGGAACACAGCACACGAATCTGCGCTCAGACTCATTTTCACGCTCCAGGATAAACTGTCGGTCACAAAAACATGAAACCTCTGCTTACCTGCACATGATCCGCCATTTTTCTCCATTTCATGCACCTCTCACTCCCCCGCTTATGGGTATGGAGAGTGACAACAGCGCCCCCCCCGGCAGCCGCTGGAACAACTCCCCATTCATTTCAGCCTGCAGATAAACACAGGACCTCAGGGAGCAGTTACCCTCATGTCCATGCACACAGTGCTGCACTCACTGAGTTCTGACACACTCATATTCATCTTGGGTGTTTCTTTTCATCACACTAATTTATTCGGCAGCTGAAGTTACCTGTTACTTTTCATATTTAAATTGTACATTAAAAACACAGTTTCACCACGGGCATTGCAGTGGGGACGGGCCCCAACATATTAATGAAGACCTCAAAGATGAAGTGATTTTCTGTGATGATGTAAAACCACAGAGTAAAAGTTTCACAGATTACAGCATGCCAAGAACAAAAGACTGAAATATGCTCAGATTTCAAATTTCTCAAATACTTTTCAAACATTTGATTAACGATGACTCTGATGGCAACTACAGATGCATGTTGATGAGGCTGCAAGGTTATTTTACAGATTAAGATTTTACATTCAAAATATAATATGAGTTTATAAAGTATAATGCATTGTTGTAGAAACTAGCCAACTATATTTAAAATTGTTAAAAATTAATTAATTCTTAATCAAGAATTCCACTTAAATGAGAAATTGAATAGGTCTTTATTTGTATAATTCATTTGATAATTTTCATTTTCATTGTTCAAGGAAAAATGAAAAAAAGTATTTTATCTTAAATGTGAGAATTTGGTGCTTTTCCTTAACATCACGATAGGTTGGACGTTTTCATTTATCAGACATCTGATGTCAGTCTGAGAAACTATGATGGACATGTTTTACTGTTTTTTGTTGTTCATTGAGAAAATAATTGTCAGATTAATTGACAACATTGATCATCTTTAGTTGGCTTTTAGTTTGGGCTTTGACAAGATATTTTCAGTAAAAATTACTTTTAATAAAAGTAACTAACTGTATCTTAAGCTTAAAGGATATGAAATGTTGATGATATAAATGATATAACAAGAAGTAATAGATTGGATATAGATATACTGTGAGTTTGGTCTAACTGCACCTAGTTTTACAGCAAAGTAAATCATAAAAGCTCAGTTTAAAGCTAAATAGAGCTGCAACTAAGCAATATAATATAATATAATATAATATAATATAATATAATATAATATAATATAATATAATATAATATAATATAATATAATATAATATAATATAATATAATATAATCAACAGCTTTCATTGCTACTTCACTTGACTTCTCGCAGCGGCCGCCAGAGGGCGACACGTCATTTCTCCACCGGCAGTAACGGCTTCTTGTTCCGGCGGGAAAGGAAGTTGTCATGGCAACACAAAGCCAATCTACAGGCTGTGTCCTCCTCAACATGTCTGCATGTCCCTGTTCAGCGCGGGAAACGTTAGTGATGGATGGCTGTGAAGTCTGATGTTAAACTGGTTTCAGACTGTGGTGCGTTCATGTGCCCTCGGAAACACTGATGCAATGACATATGTAGCCTACATGCGTCAGGTGCGTTCACAGACAATGCGGTACTATTTGTCCATGCACAGTTTATTTTCAAAAAGAAAACGTTAATAGGAGAAAAACGTGGACAGGATTGATACTGGTTAGATTTTTTCCCCCTGTTGTTTAATACCACAGTATGAAAATACACCATGACTACTCCATTCCATTTAATCTCAAATTTGATATTGCATAGTTTACATGTGTTTTGTGTGATAATATATTATAAAATATACACAGCTGCCAAATAAATGCAGAGCAGTAAAAAGGTGCAATATCAGCTCTTGACCTTTAGTAGAGTAGAAGCAGAATGTAGCAGAAAAATTAAATACTCCAATAAAGTAAAAGTACATCAAATTTATAATTGAGTAAAGTACTTGAGTAAATGCACTTAGTTACTTTCCACCACTGCACAACTTAAGACGTGGTGATATCAAAACTGAACGAGTAGTAAAATATCAGATGGTGTCCAGCTGAGGAGTTTGACCCATAACACCCAGAAACAGGTTCAGGTTTATCAGAGTAGAGTCTTTTATATCATCATGAAGAGTGGAGCTGTACTTCATCACTGTGGCCACAGGAGGGCAGCAGACTCATGGGTCTGAACACAATCAGAGCAGACCACAGCATCAAATTCACTCTGTTTAGTTTACACGTCCAACACAAAACACACACAACCAGTGCCAGAAGAACACAAACACTCCTCGTCAAGCTCAGAGCGTTGAAGTATTTGGCCTTTGTGCAGTCCTGGCCATAAGTATTCGGACAGTTACATGTTTTGTTCTCTGAGCTTCAGCACATTCATCTGAAATAAAATAATAGATCCCACAATAAAGAGCCAAGTCTGAGCTTTATGAGCAGGTTTACACCAGTATAGAAACAACTGTGTGGGAGACGTAGACCTGTTAACACACAGAGCAGGTTTTAAAAGTGACTGGACAGATACACATGAAGTCAAACTACGCTGCAGCCACCTTCAGTTCCTGCTTGTTGTGGCATCCCTGTGGCGTAACAGGCCTTTGTCGTCATGGTTACAATGATAAACATGGGATTACGATGGTGAAACAGTCACAGATAAAAGAAACTACGATGACTTTTGGTTTCACAGAGGAACCAGACAGCGGCCTCTGCGCTCGGTCCTGTTCTGCTCCTGTCATAATGACTGCAGTCGCCTGGCAGTAAAACGTAACTGTGGGTTGTAATGAGCTGCAGAAACGAACTGTCCGCTGCTTTCTTCAGGACGTCCACCTCAGACCAGCGTCCTGGGGCTCTCTGCACTCTGTGCTGTTTGAAGCCAAACTCCAACAGTGGAAAAACAAAAGAGTGAGGCCTCATCTGCATCTCCTGCTGTGGCTTCAGCCATTACTCTGCCGACTGTACCCTCATTATCCAGCAGACCTCCAGCCTGTTAGCAGAATGTGCACCAACGCATGAGATGATAAATGAAGAAAGGTAGCATAATGAATGTATCAAGAAGTATTTTTCTCTCACAGTCTCCTCAGTAATATGCTGCAGTGAAACTAATCAAGCAAACAAAATATACACAAAAGAATTAGTTAAGTTAATATAAAGGAGAAAATGTCGCCGTAGGTGGCCAATCAGATTCAATTCAATTTTGCAAACTGTGAAAAGCTCATGAGCAAGTGTTTGATAAGCCTAACTGAATGATTGGAGCTCTCTGAACCTCAGGCTCTGTCATTAACACCAGATTCAGACCTGTCTGTGTGTGTGACTCCTGCGTTTCACTGGAAATACTGAACTCACTTTTTAGTAAAGTACATCCCCATTCAAGTGAACAGGAACATGCATCTGTACACAGGAGGCCCTGCGCCACCTGGAGGATCCTGACCGTGATAATTTATTCCCCATCATAATAAATGGTTGGTTAAATGGTGAAATTGATTCACGTGGGGACTATATAACGTCCATGTCCAGACCATTTACCGGCGCCTGTTATGGAACAACATGGAACATGATCTTCCAGTCATCACTTCATTGACCGACTGAGGTGCTGAGGCTCGTGTGGCCGCTCAGTGTAATCAATCACACCTTCTCTTCATTAAGATTCAAACAGCTGATTAACTCTGTCAATACTCCAACAACCTGCAGAGCATCAGTAAAGTCAGCTAATCAGAAAATAACAATTTTAAAACTGATTTCTGATCAGATTTTATACTTGAACAAACTTGTTCACTGTCATTGGTCATTGGCAAAGACAACAAACACTTGGAATTTCTTCTCATACAGCAGTGATGATAATAATGATCACAACCAATAAAACAGTATCATATAATCCAGCCAATGTAAAAGCATAAAAGCCAGTTTGAAAAGACACGTTGACGTTTAATGTAAAATACAGAAGAGGTGGTGAACAGTATGTAAGTGCAGTGCATTCAGACAGTATTCAGACCGCTTCCCTTTTGCACACTGAACTGTCCTGTACATTTAGTTTAAATAGAAGAAAATGTTAAGTAGCTCATGAAGCTACACTCAGTAACTCATGATGACAGTCTGCTTGACTTTAGAGGAGGAGGCCTCTGTGGACGATTCCAGTGGCCAAATGTCCTGAAGGTCACTGAAGGAATCCTGACCGGGAGACGCTTCTTTGTGATGTCACCAAATACTCTCTTTTGTTATTGCTTTGATTGACAGCCCCCTGGTGGCAGAAGTTACACACTGTACCTTTAAGACAGACTGGAAAAACAGTGAACGTGTTGTTTAAAGGCCTCGTTCTGAACTCCAGAGGTCACATGATCAATAGTATAGTTCACTGAGTCATGAAGTGATGACATTACATGAACACATGAATATATAAAACTACATCCAGTGAACTGAACATCTGAGGCGTCTTTAATGAAGGAGAAACTTCTGTGTGCACTGTCATGTACGTCGGCCTGGCTTCAGTCTGACTACCTGTGGTGACAGACGTCTTCCTCTAGGGGGCAGTGCAGCACCAGGGACATCACTGTGTGTGAACACACACACACACACACACACACTCACACACACACACACACACACACACACACACACTATCAAACACACAATAAACCTGATGCTCATGTTTATGTTTCTGTCATATTTTCCCTCAAACACAGAGGCATCATTGTCACTTTGTGTGCAGGTGTGTGTGTGTTTGTGTGTGTGTGTGTGTTCATGCCCACACACCTGCTCCCGCTCTCTGCAGGACGCCGTTTGCCACAGAGAGAAGATAGAGAACAGGAGGAGGCCCAGGCATGAAAGCCAGCTGTTTTCTACATGTGAATAAGACACACTGAGACTGTGGAGAGACAGAGGCAGTGGAAATAAAGGGGTGAGTGGATGATGGATGAAATAAAGACAAGAAGAAAGAGGAGGGAAAACGAGCCTTTAGAGCCGAGTGCAGAATAAGGAGGAGGAAGGTTATTATTAAAACCAAACAGTGACGGTGGCGGAGAGAAGATGGAGAGTAAATAGAAAAGGGAAATGGAAGCGAATATGGTTAAGAAAAGAAGTGACACGTAAGACAAAATCATAAACGGGTGGAGAGGAGGTGCGATGAGAGGGCCGGGGCCACAGGTGGCCCCTCTTGACTCTATCAGGTGGAGGAGATTGTAGTCCACAGGGAGACGAGGATCGATTGGTTGCTTCAAACATGTCCCCCAACGCTAATGTCCTCGTCTGTCCTCCACTCATCCATCATCCCCAGCGTTTACTCCGCCTCTGACTCTCAGCCGCCTCCAAGAGTTACTGCTCCATCCACTGTCACACACACCTACAGCACTACACCGCTACAGCACTACACTGTGACACGCTACACCGCTACAGCACTGCACCGCTACACCGCTACAGCACTACACCGTGACACGCTACACCGCTACAGCACTACACCGCTACAGCACTACACCGTCACACGCTACACCGCTACAGCACTACACCGTCACACGCTACACCGCTACAGCACTACACCACTACAGCACTACACTGTGACACGCTACACCGCTACAGCACTACACCGCTACAGCACTACACTGTGACACGCTACACCACTACAGCACTACACTACTACAGCACTACACTGTGACACGCTACACCGCTACAGCACTACACCGCTACAGCACTACACTGTGACACGCTACACCGCTACAGCACTACACCGCTACAGCACTACACTGTGACACGCTACACCGCTACAGCACTACACCGCTACAGCACTACACTGTGACACGCTACACCGCTACAGCACTACACTACTACAGCACTACACTGCTACAGCACTACACTGTGACACGCTACACTGCTACACTGCTACACTGCTACAGCACTACACTGTGACACGCTACACCGCTACAGCACTACACTGTGACACGCTACACTGCTACAGCACTACACTGCTACAGCACTACACCGTGACACATTACACCGCTACACTGCTACAGCACTACACTGCTACAGTACTACACTGCAACACTGTTACACTTTTACACTGTTACACTGTTACACTTGTGCTGTGTTTGCATTATGTGAGATTATGTTTACATCTGGTGAGAGGTTGTGTTACCAGCGGAGGTGGGTCCAGAGGATGGTACAGGCCAACAACCACAGTGTGACACAAAACCACAACAAAGACAAACTACAACCACAGAGATGCAGAATGACTAAAAAGTAACGGAGAGTGAAACTGCACAAAATAACACAAAACAACCACAAAGAAAAAATGACCACCAGGCGACTTGAAACAATGCAAGTGAAGGTTAAAAACATCTATAATTACAACATGAACAGTGTCGTGAACATGTTTATTGGAAATGTGTAATGACAATAACATGAACACGTCTTTATTTGGTAAAAGGAAGTTAACACAGCTTTATTTAAACCCTGTTTATTGTGGGAACAAAGATATTTTTTTTACATCATATTCTGTTGTTGCTGTCTTGATATTTGACGTCTTGTTGTCTCTATCTGCACACCGCACGCTGGTTTTGTCGTCTGCCTCAGTCCTGTGATGCTTGTCACTTTACATTTGACTGTACATCCTGTGGTACGAGCATGTGACGAATTACAAATCCCTCAATCCTTTTCAGCTCTTTTACCTGACTGTACATCCTCCCCGCATTTCCGTGGCAGTCAGTGTGCACACAGCCAGCACTAACAGCTGTGTGTGTGTGTGTGTGTGTGAATGTGTGTGTGTGTGTGTTCACATTGTTACAGGACCACACACACACTCATACAAAGTGTGGCAGTTTGAGAACATGTATGATAAGATGTATCCAGGGAGCTCTGGAGAGATGAAGGGTACAGTTTATCTGGCAGGAGAATATATATATGTGTGTGTGTGTGTGTGTGTGTGTGTGTGTGTGGGAGTGTGTGTGTGTGTGTGTGTGGGAGTGTGTGTGTGTGTGTGAGTGTGTGCGTGAGTGTGTGTGTGTGTGTGTGTGTGTACCTGCAGCAGAGGATGTAATATTTCTCTCTTAATTCTCATGATTCTCTTGCAGAAGCTGCAGCTGAGGTGAGTTCTCAGCCTGTGTTTGCAGTGATGTTGTGTGTGTGTTGTGTCTCTGAGCAGTGTATGTAAATCACCATATGTTTATAAGAGTTGTGTGTACCCACAGGGCAGCGACTCCACGCAGCACACAGTACATTTGTTAGTATTTGTCGAGCTGGGTCATGGAGCACTCAGGATCTGCTGTGGCTCCCTGAGGGTCTGATGACGTGGTCTCTGACCTCGTACGGAGCTCAGTGTAAGTCCAGCGTTCTCCAGTGTGAACTGAGTGAACTGAAAATGAACACACCATGGGAGAACACACTCTATCCAGGCCAGAGTGTGGAGGTAAAGTTGTAGTGTGTAGAGTTGCTGCTCCTTCACATTGAAAGGAGCCAGTTGAGGAGGTTTGGGCCTTCCTTTGGAGGTTCTCCGGGCTCCGGACTCAGGAACAGAGATGTGGACCAGCTCCCATGATTCCTTTCGGCCTTTCGCTGTTACTCAGACTCTTTGTTACATCACTGATCGTTTTGTGTTGAGCTTTTGGAGTTAGCTGTGTGCTCAGGTCTTGGGTTGACTCTGTCACCCTTTAGCTTCATGCTAATCAACTATTCTTCATCCTCAGCCTGGTTCACACACGTCACAGTGTCTCTAACCTGGTTTTGCTGACTGGACATCAGGTATCAGTATCCAAGGGCTTCACATATGGACAAGAACACACTGAGATGGTTTTTAAAACCACAAATATATCTTCTTATGGATATCAACACTTCAAATAAAACACAGGAGGAGAGCAGAATATGGAACTGTTAAAATACATTGTGTTGGTTCATTATTGTAGATGAAGATTTTATACTGAACAGTTTTATACATAAATGCAGATAATTCCAAAGGGTTCTGACAGATGGAGCTGAATTTAAATCTGTAACTTACCTGTAAATAAGGTGACAGCAGGACACAGAGACATTTAAACCAACAACACGCTGCCTGTTTACTTTGCCAAACTTTTCAAAAAGAGGAAAAATGAACTGTGTGGTGGTGGTTTTCTTCAACATGTTGTTAAAGCTGCGTCATGTTCCAGATGCTGCAGACGTCCGTCCTGTCTGTGCTCAGAGTCAGCAGCTGTCAGGACCGTCTCTCTGCACAGCGCCTGCTTTTACCTGCACAGGTTGATGGAGGCTCAGTTTCTGCTCTGAGAGATTCACTGTCAACTAAAATAAGAAAGCACTGGATTTACAGGGAAAGCTGCCGGGCAGCATCGAACCCTGTGTAAATTCTGCACCTGAGGATGTTCAGAAAGCACACAGCCTCTCTCTCTCTGGAGGCTGGGCCCTTCTCTCCCACACAGTGCATGTTTACTTGGTTTTAGACCATTTAAAGTGAAGAAATATGTTGTCTTGTATTATTTTCTGCTCCATTAGTTTGTTATGGTCATTTATGTTCAGCACCTCCTGTAAAGAGATGAAGATGCAGTCGGATCAGGAGACTGAGGGAGAAAATATGTTTGTCCTTCAAATTAATCTTATTTTCAGGGAACAAACAGAACCAGAGGTAAAACTATGGATTGTTTTTCTGAACCAAATGAAATGAGCTACAGGACGAATGAGTTCATATACATCAACAAGCAGACCTCCAACCTGAACCACCATCAACCCTCTGATACCACCCAGATACTGCCCAGGGGCAGCAGGTGTAACTCTGTTAGGTTTAGATCAAAATGAGAAGATCTTTGTTGTGATGGTTACAATAATACAGTAACGGTAATAACTACATATAACCAGAACATAAACTCTAGGATACAGAGGAGAAGCTTTGCTCTTTACACCACCCTGATAATGTGAGCTCTACATACAACTACAGCAGCTACTGTGAAATTATTTAATCCCCACAAGAGTTAAAGGTCCTATAATGGAGAAACTGGGAGTTGACAGTGTTTGTCCATCATGAGCTGGCACACCAAGAACCCACATGGCAGGCAGAGATGGAGAGAGCCTTCCCCTCGTCCAGAGAGGCCTTTAGGAATCAGAGCGGAGGACACATAATGATCTCAAATATTTAAATAATTCACTGTTTTTTTGTCACCAACAAAGAGTCCTATATTCTGGAGCACGATGCTACGTTTCCCTCTTGGTTGTGACAGCATGAAGGATCCTGGCACGATGGGATTGGCCACAACTGACCACATTATTTCCACCAGCATCCCCAGCCAGAGAGGAATTATCATCTACCCGGGGACATTAGTGTTCACGGCTGGCCCCTGCAGCCAGGGCCCGAGTGTAGCAGGCTTTAAAGGGTTCATGATAAATATTAATGAATGGGACCACACTTCCATCTGTGGTGATAACAAGACTAAAGCAGCCAGTGTGCTTCTTAAAAACGACTTGTTGGATGGTGGGATAAGATCTGAACCTCCCTCACACACACACCCTCGTCACGCTGTGATTGGTCGGCGGTGTGGGGCTGACGGAGGAGCCAGGGTCTCCACTCCTCTCTCAGCTCAGTCTTCACTCTGCTGCTCTGTGGCGGCCGCCTCTCACCACACACCGCAACATATTATTGTTTTTGCTTCGATTGTCAAAGCACTTTGTAAACTCTGTTTTTAAAGGTTCTATATGTATGGAAATGATTATAAATAATAAGGACCAGTAGATGCATTTGTATAAATCAGTGGAATCATTTTGTTTTGCTGTTCCAGACCCAGCATCAGTCCACTCTGGTTTTAAAAGAGCTTCTAACGAACAGAGGAAAATTACACTAAATCATGACATAATAACTAAATTAAAAAATGATCCACACACTGTGAAATGTTTTCCATGATTGTAAGAGTGAAAATACTCACTCAGAAAGAAACTTAACCATAATTCATTCCTGCACAGTGTTGTATCAGGGTTGTGTCTCATATATAAAATACTTTATTCATGGTTCTGATGATGTCGCTTACCATTAACCACTCCACTTGTTTCACATTAACGAGCTCACAGCTGGTTGAGTCTGTCCTGTAACAAATGAGGTCAAAGGTCGTCTGTCAGCAGGTTACTATGACCCACAGTTAGGTTCTGTTGCTAGGCGACATCTAGTGGTCGTAGTGATGATGACAGGAGCAAAGGGAAAAGTGCGGTGATGTAGTTTATAGATCACGTTAGAGTCTTTGATGTGCAGTAATCACCGTGCTCCACTTGTTTTACTGCAGAGTGAAGAGTCTGGCACCTCCAGGGTTTTAGTAGCTGACATGAAAGCAGCTCTGAAATGGAGAGTGTGCTGTTTGAGCATGAGAGGTGACCACTGCTCCGGTGTCCTGTTGTCATGAAGGTGGAATAAACCTGCTGTTACCAGCAGCTCTGGATGCCACAGAGCGGTCACACAGTAATGCTTACAGTAGCAGGCTGAGCTGTGTGAGAACAGCCTCCCCTCTCATGGGTGATGTAAGGTATTGTTGTGCAGCTGTCAGAGCTTATCAAAATGTGACAGTGGTGGAGAAATGGCTGAAAATGTTTCAGGGCCATGAACATCGCCAGGAGCTCTAAGTAATTTGTTTTGGCGAAGCAGAGCCGCGATGGCCATTTGCCGTTCGCTACCATTCTGCACACAGCCCCCAGCCCATCAGACTGTTGTGACAAGTTTCCTCCGCGACGTTGCTTCCAGCAGAGCGCTCAGACTAAAAACGCTGTGGCTGTGTGGAGCTGCTGAGCGTGGAGAGGCAGACTGTGGTCGGAGCAGAGACGTCATCAGGAGCACTGAAGGAAAACAGCATTAAAAGTCTCTATTTTCAGCTGGACTGGACAAATGGAGTGAAAGCTGTGAGCAGGTCCTGATCTCAGCCCTGTCTCCTACAGATTCAACGTATATATGAGCAAATATGTTCTGAGAGAAATCTAACTCCATCTGGATTATGTTTTTTAAAGAGGAAAGATTTTTAAGTGTCTGCAAAAAAGACACAATTTCCTTTGTTCATTTGCACTCACAGCTCTTGGTTAAAGCTCCATCCAGTCTAAAGGCAGATGTCCATGTGTTTGTGATTATAAAGCAGGTCTAGGTTCTATATCAATACTGTGAAAGTATCAAAGCCTCAGTCCACAGAGAAATGCACACAGCCTGTATTCAGAAACTGAGCCTTAAAACCAGCCGTCAGGACTTCTGGAACTTTGTGATGTCACAACAAAGCAGTCACCGCCCTCAGCCACGCCCCAAGCCCCGCCCACCTGGACCCACCATCCAACCTTGCAGGATTTAGTTTCTCTGAGTGTTTACCTGAAATCTGCTATATTTTTTCATTTTTCATTTTCATTGGATCACTCAGAAAACAGTCAGCCAATCAGAAGAGAGGCTCAGATCCTCTCTTCTGATTGGCTGACTGACCTGTTGTTCCTAGAGCTCCAGAGAGAACCTGAGAGAGGAGATGTGAAACTACACTGAGATGGTTTTTGGTTCTTAAAACCACAAATATCTTCAGATGGAGATCAACACTTCAGATAAACCACTGGAGAGGTTAAAATCTGGACCTTTAAGGTTCAGGAAAGATGCTGAGGAACTTGTTTATTTTTATTAAATTATTTTTTTGGGCTTTTTATGCCTTTATTATAGATCAGTGGAGACTGACAGGAAAGGGGGTAAAGAGAGGGGAATGACATACAGGAAAGAATCGGACCAGTCGGGAGTCGAACCGGTGACTGCCTGCTAAGAGCATCTTGCGCTCACATGGTATGTGCCCTAACCCCTCGACTACCAGGCCGCCCCCAGAACTTGTTTATTTTAACAGAAACCAGCAACCAATCTGATTTCTGTGTCTAAACCTAATCACACACAGGAAAACTGATCAAGAACAAAAACATTGCATGAACACAACTTTTGGAAAAAGTGTCGGCGCTGAACATTCAGGCTGCCGTAGCATTTGTTTTGAAATGTATGAGGTAGGGATAGAAGTTCTTTTTGGCCTCAGTCCTGATCGGAGACCTTTACCACTGAGTGTGTGCTGACACCCAGTCTGATGTGACAGATTTAATGCTGATTAAAGACATATCTGACACACTGAAGTAACAGCTGTAGAGACTAAACCTCAAACACCTTCCTATCATCAGCAGCTTGATCCACATGCTGGAGATCCTGAGTCAAAACTCTTCAGATATAATAATATAATAATAACCTTTGATTTTTGATCTGATATGAAGGAAATTTAACTGGAGACTCCTGAAAGTGATGTGAGACAAGATGTCTCACTCTGTTGGAATTTTTGAAATTCAAATAACACACTCAGTTTCTTTCACCTCATAAACAACCTCATTTTCATGATGGCGTCCTGAGGAGACAATGAGGCCACACCCCCTCAGTGTGTGATGTAATCTGAGTTTCTCCGGTCTTTGTTTTGGTAGACGGTCTGGTAGGGTGTGCATTAGTGCACGTACATGTGCATGTTAGTAAATGTGAGTTCCTCCTGTTTAACTGTTAGCCCTGCCCATGTTTATGATGACACAGCCACTGCCCACAGGTGAGCTGACACAGTGCAGCATGCAGCATTCAGGTGAAAGTGACCTTGCAGAGTTTCCTCCACTGAAGAAAAAACCAGGTTATCATCTAAAAAGGCTCCGACAAAGTGTGTCTGACGAAGTGTTTGTTTTGGTCTGAGATGCTGGTGTTGCAGTGCGACGTCTGGTGGCAGTGACGATCGTTTCCAGAACTCCTGCAATGAAAGCTTTTCTATTTACAGTTAGCCATGTAACATGAACTGCTGTTCTGCTTTTCAGTTTTGATATTAACGTCTTCTCTGTGCAGGGTTCCCAGTCTGAGGCAGGAAAATACAGGGATCTGCAGTGTCACTGAAGTGTGTCATTGTCAGTTAATGCTAAACATTTTGAAGTGATTCTTAGATATTTTCCCTCATGCATATTTGATATGTTTACTGCCAGTTCAAAGGAATAATCCTGATGCTTCTTCAGCCAGGAAGGAGAGCAGAAAGGTGAAGATGCCCTGATGCCTGCAGTAAAATGTAGTAGAGACACTTCCAGCACAGGAAAGTTGGTTCTTCAGCTCTGTTTGCGTAAAAGTCACCACACAACACTGCTGCAGACTGTAGCTTGGTGTGGAAAAAGTGAATGCAGCACAGCTCCTCCTCTGCCGCTGCCAGCACAGTAACACAGGAGTGCAGCAGGTGGAGGTGCAGTGGAGGGAACCAGAGAGGACTACATCTTCTATCCTGAGCACATTAAACCCATGGTAACTCCATGTTAAGCAGTGTGAAAAGCTGATGCAGATGTGTCATCATCACCAATAACTGCCGAACAGTAAGTTATTGTCTAAATAACTACTTCCTACAAACAGGTTGCCTGCTGTCATACGCACACATTTCTTTACACCTCACATAGTGTGAAGTCTGCTTTCCACAAACTGTTACTGAATTTCTACAGTCGCTGCCATTAAACCACTGCAGAGGAAGAGCACACCCTGAGATCACCTCCTGTTGATTATCTTCTGTAGTTAGTTTCAGGCCAAATGGATAATGATCTGGCTCTGACTGTGTCGGGTCAAACTACAGTAACTAACTTCCTGTTTTTAGAACACCTGCATGCACCTGTCCACCTCACACTGTATCTTTAGTGTATATTAGCATCAACTGAAATTACAATTTACAAAAATTACAGATATTTAATTTAAACTTTATGGTCTGACCTGTATTATCTGTGGCTGATTAGCTGTTTAATTTAGTTTTTATTTTTGTATGAACACACGGGGCCTGAAGGTCTGTGGGTCAACCAGGACAGAAAAGCCTCAGTTCATTAGACTAACTACTGACTCATGAGCCGCCGCCGTCCTAAACCTCTCTCATTGAAACCAATGAAAACATTATTTTTATTTTTACATGCTAAATCAAGTTATCTGACCAATTATGTGTTTTACCCTGCTCCCCAGTTATTTCGAGCTGGATTTTAAAATTCTATGTGCCGCATTTGAGGCCCAGCTGGGTCTGGCTCCTGGCTATATCACAAACCTTTTACCTCCCTGTCAGCTGAAGTGACGCCTGAACTCTGCAGGCATGGCCTGTTCGGTCGTGGGTTTTGTTTGGTGCACATCAAATGTTCACAAAAAAAAAACAAACAAAAAAAAAAAAACAGGACATAAATTTAGCTCCCTTGTGGCGAGAACATCAGCACACTGATTTGACCTATTTTAGACCTGCAGATAATCAGCTTAAGCTTGAAAGAAAAACCACATATAGAACAAACATATACGATTACACAGGCCTGAGACGTCCAATAAACATGTATGTATGTTAATTAAAGGTGCATCTTACTGACGTAGTTTATAGAGCAACAAAGTCCACACCAGGAGGAGGTTGGGGTGGATGGATGAATATGACCCAGGAGAGCGGTGTTCGATTCCCATGTGACAGGAGCAGTTTATGTTGTTTCTATTGTCCATGACCGTTCGTTATTATTATTGTAACCATGGCAACAAAGAACATCTAATGTTGAGGAAGTACTTATTTTAACCCAAATCACCATCTTTTACTAAACCTGACCAAGACATGACCGTTACTATAGTAACCATGGCCACGAAGGTAGATATGTTGCTGATGGTACAGTCCACAGGTTTATTATTGTAACCATGACAACCAATTTCAGAAGACACTGCTATGGATCGTATCAAAGGATTGTTGGTTGTTCAGGTTGGAGGACTGGTTGGAGGACTAGTTAGTTGGATTAACCTCTCAGGTGTGAGATTATTGTGTGTATGGAACACAAGGCTGTAACTTCTCATCTGTTCTTTCTTGTAATTGTAGATGTTCACACACAAACGTCCTGTAAAGGCTTGTGCAGACTGTAATTATATTGTCCTGGTCAGTTTGTGAAGCTGTGTCACTGCAGTGCATCAGTTACCGGTGCTGGGATTACTGTAGAGGCCTGACAAACACACTGAGCCGCTGTGATAAGAGTCGATGCTGCAGTCTCTGTCCTCTGTGTGTCCTCTTACAGCAGGTAAGGAAAAGGCGTCACATGGTGTAATTACATGCTCTTACATCTCTTCAGCAAACCACTTCACCTTTACATGGCTCCTGCACTTTCTAAAACTCAATTTCTAAACCGTGTAAATCTCTGGAGAGCATCAGTTTTTCAGATTCATTTATATCCAGTGCAACAGCTACTACATCTTCCACTTCACCTGCCACTATAAGATAATATTAGTATAGAAATGAGGTTTGATGACATTTCTACAGCTCACACACACAAAAGTCCAAATATCAATATGATGCATTTGTGCACATATAGTTAATATTCATGCATGTCCACACAGCTTGATGTAGCCTACATCATAATTTATATGTACTGTGACTGGCATCAACACACACAGACACACACACACACACACAGACACACACACACACACACACACACACACACACACACACACACACACACACACACACACAGACGGCCTGTTAAAGAAACAACCTGAATAAATATGAGTGGGAGTCATCCTGCACGCAGACACTTCCACACAGGTCAGGAGGGTCACTGGCTGGTTTGATGAGTGTGAAAATAATGTGGACTGTGACCTTCACAGGCATCAGACTTCAGCCCATTTGAACACCTCTGTTAGATCCTCCACCACCAGCAGAACACCCAGTGAGAGAATATCTTCTGGAGGAATCTATGACGGGCTCGAACAACACCTCAGTAACACTCTTTATTTCATACAGCTGTCTGTTTATGACTTAGAGAATCTGAATCATTATTTACCAAATCTTTTCTTCAGGGTCCTTTGAAATTTATGTTCTTTAGCAGGTAGCTGGGGTCCTTTTAAGATGTTTTATTGGTTGATTAGAGAGTTCTGCTGGTCCTGCAAGACGTTCCTGATGTGCTTTAGAAGGTTTAGTGTTTAGGATGTTCTAATGGTCCTTGGGAAAGTTCTAGTGGTCATATAGGATTAAGGTTAGGTTCTACAGTCTTTTGGGGAGGCCCCATTGTCATTGAGGAGGTTCTACATGTCTTTTAGGACATTCAGGGAGTTTCTACAAGGTGCCAGTGGTCATTCAGAAGGGTTCTAGGGGTCTCTTAGGAAGTCTAGTGGTCCTTGAAGGGGTTCTAGTGGTCCTTTAGGAGGTTTAAGGGGTCCTGAGAGAGGTTTAGCAGTCATTGAGGAGGTTTTACTTTAAGTTCTTCACTAGTTCTTCCTTTGGATGTTCTAGTGATAGTTGAGAAGGTAATGAAGGTCCTTTAGGAATTCTTTAGGAGGTTCTATATGTTGGTTCTACAGTCCTCTGGTGGTCATTGAGGAGGTTCTAGTTGTACTGTACTTCCAGAGGTTCTAGGGATCTCTTAAGGGTTCTTAAAGAGGTTCCACTGGGTATGTTCTAGAGACTGTAGATGACTACTGAAATATTTGCAGTGGCCTTCAGGAGCTACAGTCACATCATGTGATTCACACACTATCATGGTTAATGAATAACAGTGATTTAGTTCTGATCACTACGGTTCTATGTATATTGGTGTATTTGGTGCTGACTGGGTTCCTCCACCCGTGCACCTCTGAGGAGAAGAGAAATCCCACTGTGCCTCTAACAGCTACATAAATGGTTATTATGGTCACATGATGTGTGTGAACACAGCAGTTTCATCCCTGAAGGTTTGTTGGCAGCTCAGTGTTTTGTGCTTCATCATCCTTGACACTTTTCACACACTGTTATGATTTACACTCGACAGTTGGTGTGTCATTGTTTACTGTGAGACGGAGCGACTGTCTCTCTGTTTGGCTGCATCTCAAACGGCTGCGCCCTGCGTCTCATTTATTGTGATTTTTTTTGTATTTAACAAAAACTGCTGAATGTGAGCTGGTTTAAGAAGAAGAAGATAAACGAGTGTTTCACAAGGATGAAATCAGGTGAATCCACTTTTATGTTTTATGTGTGTTCTTTCACTTAAAGGAGCTATTTGGAAGTTTAGCTATTGCCACATAGCTAACGTTAGCATTAAGAGCCGTTTACTTACCAGTCATTCCTTTACTCACTCGGAGTCTTCAGAAACAAACACCAATGTTACCTCTTCTATCTATCACTTCTTTTGTTCTGCTGAAGTTAGCATGCTAACCAGCTAGCCCCCACCCATTCCAACCCATCAGGTCACTTTCCAATACCGAGTCACTGTAGTGTCCAGTCTGCAGAACTTGTAGATGTGCTCAGAGGGCCATTATAACCTCTTGTATTGTAAAGACAGTGGTGGCTAATGGCTCTTATCAAGCAACAATCACCACGACCTGCTCCTGGCAAGAAACCACGTTTGGAGACAGAGAAAACTTACAAAAAGCCCCTTTAACATATTTAATTTTATTATGATTATTGATGTCGTCTTGTGGAAAAGCAACGTAACTGTAATAAGCTGCTGCACAGACCAACTATGACTGTGAATCCCTGAAATGAACTAAATGAAATGATCTGAAGTTGCATCTGATTTAAATCTGAATTATATCATCGTAACTTGGTTTTGTCCATAAACATAATATCAACCAACATGTTGCTCTAAAGTCCTTCAGTTCAGTCCACTCTGTCTCAGTCTGCACTCTTATTACAGACATGTCTGAACAAACCACAGGCCCTCAGCTCATCACACCACCCAGTCAGACATGTTCATGCTGTGCAGGTTGAGGTGAACACAGATTCCAAAATTGCCAAAGAACAAACATGTCACTTGCACCTGTTGTGAGAAAGTGTATTTTCAGTTAAATTATTTCATCCATCAGCAGGAATGTGTGTGTTACAGCTGCAGCGTCTGGCTTTCTGATGCACAGCAGGTCCCTTCATTAAGAACTCTGAATGATTAATCTGGCAGTAATTGACCTACGTCTCTGACACACTCAAGTTTTTACAGTGAGATCACTGACTCCAGTTTCCTCTGGATAATTGAAATACATCCTGCCCAGGGCTGGAGGACACTAAAGGACACTGAGGTCATGCTGTTTTTTTGGGGGTGTGTTTAGTACATATTCAGCTACTTGCAAAATGTATGGTGAAGGGAAGATAAAAAAAAAAAAAAAGATTAAAACTCCAGTAACAGTTGTAGTATTTTATATTTATATAATCTGTCAAATCGGGTTGTGTTGGTTTCAGGTTGTGATCTGGCTTCACCTCCAGATAAATATATGTATGAAATCCAGGCTGGCTGTGGTATCAGTAGGATTACTATTAGAGGGATCAAATCGCAAAACAAAATGATGGGAAATATTTATTATCCCATGAAGGAAAACTGCAGGTGAGTCTGCTCATGATCAATAACACTGAATCTTGTATTGAGACAGTTTGTCAGAAGTGAAACTCTACCTGAACTTCTGCACTCGAGGTCGGAGGACTGTTGTCTGATTTGACTGATTTTCCTGAGATGAAAAAAAAGATGTTTTCATTACCTTTTAATTTAATTAAAATGAAAAATAAAATGTAGATCAGAGTCTAAAACCTTCAAGTAGAATCCTACAAGTTCTCTGCTCATTTTATTTTAAAATTATTAACTGATGCAAACACTGATACCAATGAGACAGGTAATAAGTGCATGAAAATAACTTGAGTTAGTTATTAGTAATCAAGAAAACGATGATTATATGAATACGATGGATAAGATTAACAGTTCAGGTGGACTGAAGAATGATAAACTAGTTCAGTGCTCTTGTTTGACAGCAGAGTCTCATCTGTCTGTCACTGTGAAATTTGACAACAGTGACAACATTACTGATCGAAATCATAACTAATCAGAACTACTAATCAAACTTTGACCCCTTTCTTCAGTTTTTTTTAATCAGCCTCAGGGCAAACAGATTGATAGATTTAAAAAACTGATCTGAACTCTCACATGACTCTGAGAGCAGCCTTGAGCTACAAGGGGTCAATCATTTATTGAGAAAATATAATGGACACTTTGCAGGAGATATGGTCATGAAGAGGTTAACGTTAATAAGAAATATTACATTTTGTGATGCGTTCACTTGTTCTCCAAATTCCAAACTTCGAGAGCAGACGCAATGAGTTAAGACCAGTGAGAACAACTCTTTTCCAATTTAATCACCAAATGTTTTTGGCTATTTTATCCTCAGTTTGTCTGAGATTGTTCCTGCTTTCCTTATCTATACTCCTTTGATCAGTCATGTGACTTTCAGATGATAAATCTGTGAGTATAAAAAATAACAATAACATTAAACCTTTTTAAAAGTATTGTTAAAAATCATTTAGTTACAGGGAGAACAGAAATTTACAAGAGAAATATAAATGATCATAAGTAAAAAGGTTGAATCTCCAGTTTGAACAATAGTAGCAGTAACTCGAGAGATGGCAATGCTGGTCTGTCTGTTGAAATTCATGGTTCTCAGAGGATGAACAGTGATGATTTTAGTGACCCCCTGACTTGTCCTGTAGCGCCACCAGCTGCTCAAAGTGTCCACACATCTTAACAACTACTGGAAGGATTTACTTCTGAATTTTGTGCAGACATTCATGTTCCACAGAGGATGAATCTCAGTGACTTTGGTGCCACCTTGAAATTCATTTATGTGGATTTAAGTGAAACATCTGAATGACTATTGGATGGATCGTGACGACGGGAGGTTCATGTTCTCCTCAGGATGAGCTGTTAGAACTTGTGTGATGCTCTGACTTTTCCTCCAGCGCCATCATCAGGTCACATTTAGATTTGTCCAATTACTTTGGTTGATGACAAAACACCTGCAGGACTAATGACATTCCCTTCAACCTCAGCTGGATGTTGTGTTTAGTGCTAATTAGAAAATGGCTTTAGTTGCTTTGAGCAGACAGAAAAACAAATAAAATGTGCTGTCAGTGAACATGTAACTGATGTGCTTAGTATCAACATTTTGCATCTTTGCTGATACGTTCATTAAAAACTTTTCCTCATTACGTCAAAGGAGAACATGATCCATGTGGCGTCTGCTGCTGCAAATTAGTGCATTAGAACATAAAACTCATTTCCAGGAGACAGTGTTGAGACGCTGAGGACGGCGAGTTATCTGGATCTGTTTGGTGAATAATTCGTGGTGAGCTGGAGAGGAGTTGTTCTGTGTGTGACAGATCAGTTCATTCAAATCCAAGTAGCTCCACAGATCAGTGAATGTACGAGGGCTTTAATAACCTCACCGCCTGATAACCACCTTCACTATTTGTCTCTTTTCTCCCTCAGGGTTTAAATGCAGAGGCTGGAGCTTCATTCAAGGATAAATCTGGTTGTATTCAGTGTGTGTGCAGACAGGCTGGTGTGTGTGTGTGTGTGTGAAGGTGGCTGAGAGGATGCATATGAGTTTATTTGTAGAATATGAGACTTGTTTGCTGCAGTGCAGTGATTCTCATTCTGGGGGAACAGAAACTGATGGGAACAGTATAGAGTTGTTATTCTTTTCATAATATTCTGTCTCCTGACACACACACACACACACACACACTACCAGAGGGGACAGGACTGTGGACCTGTTGTATGCTAATTTTAAAGAGACCTGGAGATTTGACTCTTTGCACATTTGCATTTGTACATTTTTTGATTCACAAACTGTGTATTTCTTATTATTTAAGTAGTTTTTTACTGTTTTACATGTTACTAACTTTCCCTGTGTGTTACTGCAGTTGTAACAAAGGAATAATTAAAGTGTCAAATGTTTCTGATTGTGACGCTGATCCTGATAAAGTCTTAATGGCCTTGTGTTGTCAGTCCCAGTGCCTCTCCAGCCCACTGCTGCCACACAGTGCAGCCTGTAGCACGTGGCTACACTCCAAGTTGTTGTTATTGATTGTGAGACTGGACCTGACCAAGGACAAGATAAGGTACAAAAGTCACTTGAGAGTTGCTATTTGTATCTTTCAGTGGACCTGTCTGTTCACAGTCCTCCCTGCTTTCACCCACGTCCACACACTCACACACTGTGCACAGAACATGCAGCAGTCGCGCACTCTTTACTCTACTCTTCTCCTCCCGCAGTAAATCTGCCGGGATCGTCTGCAAGTGATCCAGGACGCCACCGCCTGTTCAAAATTCTGACTCTTACGCACAGAGCACGGCCCCTACTCGTCAGTTCGCTCAGGTCAGATGAGTCAAACCTGTTTGAGGGTTGTGGAGTGTCTACCTGCACCTCTAAGGTCTGCTGACTCTGTGGACTCATCATAAAGCACTTACAGACTCATCTGTTTAAACAGGCTTCTGGATAAACTGCATGTTTTAGTTCATACTTCACTGTCTCCCTGTGCTGTGTGTTTTCTATGTTTTTGCATTTTGACAGATCTGAACTGTTTTCAACTCTGTGAAGCACTTTGCTGTTAAACAGTTAAAGAGAAAACAAGACAACAGCTAAGAGCAGTTCATTAACGCTGCACAGTTGTTTGGCCACTTGGGGGCAGCAGAAACAAGCTGTGAACACAACACTGATGTATTTTTATCTTCTAAACTCGTCGTTGATCAGACAGTGGCTTATTTCCACACACACAGACAGTAACAGATCAACGTGATGATTCACATGGAGTCTCTGTGTTTGTGTTCCCTCTCTTTTGGCTCGGTGTTTGGTCTCCACCAGCTGCTCTCTGACAGGTAGAGGACAGAGGCTTCCCACAGATGTTTCTCTGAAAACATCTGGATGAGAGCAGTGAGACTGCAGGAGAACAGTCAGGTTACATCCGGACGGATGAACAATGAGCCTGCAGCTGTCAGAGTGATGCACTGAGGTAATTACAGCAAAACACTGAATAAGAAGCATTTATAAAGTCGGAGCAGGACACATCACATCCATAACAAACCCCATGTTCTGATGTTTCAGTCATGTTATCCAGTTAATTTCTCTTCACCTCCCGGTGTGTTCTCATGTCTCTCTCTCCACCAGCACTGCAGCCTACTCACACATCAATATACTGCAATTGTTTTTCTCTGTGGGCTCCGTGAGTTCATCCTGTATATTCAATATCTAATTTATGTGTCTGCTGGGTTGTGTTGTGCAGGTAGTTTGTTTGTGCTCCCTGCTGAATCTTCAGCGCTGCTCGGACTCATGCAGGGAGCTCCCTGCAGAGAGGAGAACCTGCACCAACAAATACAACCATAACTGTGCAATAAATGGTTCCTATTTCATGATGAGGAGTGTTTCAGTGCTGGAACAGGGGAGGACTGCACACAGGCCAGAGCCTTGAGGAAAACACATGGAAATATGTAGAAATAGTAAAAATGTTATCACAGGAGCACTCCAACCTAAAATAGACTGTTTGCCTTAAACAACGACTGAACTCTTAAAGGCAAAAACATTTGTCTGTGCAGTAAATATGAACCTACAGCCAGCAGCTGGTTAGCTTAGCATCAACACTGGAAACAGCTAGCTTGGCTCTGCTCAACAACATACACCTACCAACACATGGCAGCACATGTTAAACATTAGTGTGACCTTGATCTCAACCTGAAGAGTCAAACTGTTGCTTTAAAGTAAAGAGCAGGACAGAAAACTGCAGATGGAACTTTGAGAAGACGCCTGGAGAATGATGGCACCTCCCACTCTCTGGTCAGATGAAACCAAAATAAATGAGTGTGGGTCAGATGTGGTCCAGTCTTCTTCATTCCTGTCATATTAATCATGACCACTGGAGGTGTCTGGCAATAAGTGTAGCTATGTATCGTTAAAACCTGCTGCACAGACGACCTGTGGGTGTGTTTTCCACCATAAACTAGAGAGAAAAGTAAAAACAATGTAAAAAATAAAGATAAAAACTAAATAAAATGCAGCGTTTGTAGAAATGTCAAATATCTATTCTGTTACCTGGTGACATGTCAAGTCTGGACTCGCCTGTCAGAGAGAACAGGAGCTACAAAGTCGACTCATCTGCATCATGTTTAGAATATGTACATCATGCTTCCAGCCTGTTTCCCATGATGCTCTAGAGCAACCCTCGTGCCTCAGCGCACCAAAACTGAAACGATTAGTTGGTCACACCCACGTGAGCCCAGAGTCAGCGCTCAGAGCGTCTGTGAGTCGATGTCCTCAGTTTATTTGCTCATTATGGAGAAATGATGAAGACGTGAAACGTGTTCATGTGATGCTGAGGTTTAACTCACTGCTCCACGTCCACGCTGCTCACTCTGCTCCATCCACATCCACATCCTCCCATCCAGCCTCCAGCTCTCCACCATCTCTGCTCCACCCAGAGCTTCCTCTATCTCCCTTCACCAGCTTTCTTCATCCCTCCTAGCATGGCTCTACCCCTCCATCACCGCAGCCTCCACCACCACCACCTCCACCTCCACCAGCAGCAGCAGCAGCAGCAGCAGCACTGAGCCACAGAGCCCCTCTGACTGACTCTATCTCTGCTATCTGTAAATCCTCCAGTGGGGTTACTGGAATCATTTCACTGTGTGTTTTAGAAGTAAAAGGCTGCTCCGTCTATATATGTGTATGTATATGCCTCAAGCAAAGGCCTGGGCTGTGTAAAAGGGTGTGTGTGTGTGTGTGTGTGTGTGTGTGTGTGTGTGTGTGTGTGTGTGTGTGTGAGAATGAGGACTCGTGTGTGATATCACAGTCAGTTTATCAGCAGCTGCGTCCGATTGGAAGTGGGCCTGAGGACAGGAAAGTAATATAGTGTTGAACCAAGATCTGCTCTCATCAGATCCCAGGACTCAGCGTGTGTGTGTGTGTGTGTGTGTGTGTGTTTGTGTGGCCTCTGTTGTGTGTTTTGTGTACCAGATCTCTGATAGGCTGGAAAGGTTACGCTCCAGTGTGTCTGTGATTGTCACTGTGTGTAATTGTGAGTGTGTGTATGTTTTTATATGTTGCCTCCCACACGTCACAGTAAAGTCACAGTGAACAACAGGGAAAATACAGAAAGTCACTCACTTTTAGATTGTTGGAAAATAACATTTTCTCCAGTTTAAACCCAGCTCCACCTGCAGCAGGAGAAAGTCTGGTTTTAATTCGTTAACAGTGAATTAATCCAGAAACTGAAGGTTCCTTAAACAGGATTTAAACAGTAACACAGCAGCAAACATCTGTTCTCTATGTAAAGATGTAGTGGAGTCATGGCGTCCTGAGCAGAGAACGAAGCTACGCCCCCTCTGTGCATGTTGGTGCATGTGAATCACTCCTTTTCAACACACAGGCTCCGCCCACAGGTGAGATGTCACAGTGCAGCACAGCGTTCAGGTGAAACTGACCTTTCAGAATTTCTTCCACTGAAGAAACTGACAAAGAAAGAGACGAGACCAGAGCACAGGAGGACTGGACTGAGGACGACCGGCAGGAAATGATCTCTAGAGACCAGAACAGTTTGTGTACCAGGCTGTAAACATGTTTCTTTCTCCTGTAAAGTTGGACATGTGAACATGGGAGTCTGTGGGGACTGACTCACTGCTGGAGCCAGACTCTAGTGGTCGTTAGAGGAACTCAGTGATGTAAACATCAAAGTGTCTGTTCGTGGAATATGTGAAACACAACTTGTCTTATTTTGAAATCTGTATCAATGTGAACAGTAACATGACCATACAGACAAAAAGACACCGTGTGTGTGTGAGTGTGTGTGTATGTGCGTGTCTTCCTGTGTGCTGTTGTTGTGCATCATTACTCAGACTCCTTTGGGGTTGCTACTGCACAACAAATTTGCTAGAACATTTCCCTGATTACAGCCTCAGGGTTGAAGGGTGCATGTTAAGTGTGAATGTGTGCGTGTGTGTGTCTCTCTCTATCTGTGTGTGTGTGTGTGTGTCTCTCTATCTGTGTGTGTGTGTGTGTGTGTGTGTGTGTCTCTCTATCTGTGTGTGTGTGTGTGTGTGTCTCTCTATCTGTGTGTGTGTGTGTGTGTGTGTGTCTCTCTATCTGTGTGTGTGTGTGTGTGTGTGTGTGTGTGTAGGTACTTAGAGGTAGAAGAGGTAAAGGAGTTCTGACATGTCTTTCAGCAAAAACATCAACAGTCAAACTCTGTCTGCCCCCGTGTGACTCCTGACTCCACTGGGCATGCTCCAGTATGTGTGTGTGATGTTATGTTGTTATGTGTGTGTGTGTGTGTGTGTGTATGATGTTATGTGTGTGTGTGTGTGTATGTGTGTGTGTGTGTGTGATGTTGTGTGTGTGTGTGTGTGTGCGTGATGTTATGTGTGTGTGTGTGTGTGTGTGTGTATGTCTGTGTGATGTTATGTGTGTGTATGTGTGTGTGATGTTATGTGTGTGTGTGTGTGCGTGATGTTATGTGTGTGTGTGTGTATGTATGTGTGATGTTATGTGTGTGTGTGTGTGTGTGTGTGTGTGTGTGTGATGTTATGTGTGTGTGTGTGTGTGTGTGTGTGTGTATGTGTGTGTGTGTGTGTGTGTGATGTTATGTGTGTGTGTGTGTGCGTGATGTTATGTGTGTGTGTGTGTGTATGTGTGTGTGATGTTATGTGTGTGTGTGTGTGTGATGTTATGTGTGTGTGTGTGTGTGTATGTGTGTGTGATGTTATGTGTGTGTGTGTGTGTGTGTGTGTGTGTGTTTTATCAGCCCAGAGGACAGCAGCGAGGCCGGACCCTGCAGAGCTGCTCGCTGTGTTTGTTGTTTTCATGGTGAACTGCTCAGACTGCTGCGGCTCTTTATCTCCCTCTGTGCACAGCTCTGGTGTTGACTCCCGCCGTGCATGCTGGGAGAACATCTGCATCTATCTCCTCCGTCATATCCAATTAGTCTGCCGAGCATCAGGAATACAAAGAGTCAGGAACAGACACACACTTGCTGGAGTGCAGGGGTGTGAAGTCAACACACTCTCTGACACAGATGGTTAATTGTGAGGATCTTCATTCATTAACCACTAACTGCAGCTTCATGAGGCTGAACACACACAGATAAGATCAGCACCAGTTGTGTGTGTGTATCTGTGTGTGTCTGTGTTCAGTTGAGTTCAGCACAAACTTCCATCTGTCTGCGTATCTTTCTCTACACCTGTAGAAACTAACCTGCTCTCAGACAGCGAACACTTCCTGCTTCCTGACAATGTCCCTGTTTGGATTTTCTTCGTACTGAAGCGGCGCCAGTGTTGCACCTGGCGGCCTCTGATCCCCCCACCTATCGTCTCTCACAGAGCAGGGAGCTTAAAACAGAGCCAACGCTGAACAGCATGACTCCATTCATGGAACCAACGTCTGCTAACTAGTATGATGAGTGTTGTTAATTGTCCCTGATTGGTGAAATCAGCTCCTGTATCACCTCCCAGCTCTGGTTTCTGTCACGTGATCAGGTGGCGAGCGATGGGAGCTGGAAAAGCTGAACCATCACATATGCAACCTCAGTGTGTTCACAGTGGAAACACAACCAGTGTCTGTCTGAAAGCACCTGAAGATTCTCCACAGCCACTACACGTTCGGAGCTTCTTACTGCGTCTGTGACTCACAGCAGCTTCTTCTGCAGCACAGCTGTCAGTTTTAATAAGCCAATATTATAATTTTCCTCATAATACATTTCTACTCTGATTTTATTGTGAAAGTCCTGACCGGAAGTTGTAAGTTCCTCTCCTCCATGATTGGTTGATTAATGATTCTTGTACCTTTTCTTTTGTCTCTTTAAGAAGAAAGAACCTGTGGTGGTGTTCTTCTTGCATCCTCGCACCTACAGAAACACACACAGAAACACAAACACACACAGAAACACAAACACACACGGTGTGTGTGCGTCACCTCAACGTCTCTGAGTGAAGACCTGCAGTTACACAAGTGTGGGCTGAGACAAACCACAGAAGAGACTGAGCAGGCGCAGGAGGACATGTGATTCAGGCTGATCAGGAGGACACTGTGGGGCATCTCCCACAGAGGAGTTGAGACAGCGAGGGCCGACAGCTCAGGGGCCCTCACTGATGTCTCTCTGTGTGAGCTACAGCTTGTGATGGTGGGTTAATGAGGCCCTTGAACCTCCAGTCCAGCTGCAGGGAGGTCTGCCTCCTCCTCTCCTCCCTCTCCTGTTTTATTGATGCTCTCAGACTCTTTCAGACACGACGAGATGTGCATCCACTCCCAATTATCTCTGACACAGCCTTTATTACACACACACACACACACACACACACACACTTTGGAAACAGGGGCACCAGCTCCTCTGCCTCTGGTTACTTTGCTCATAGACATGGAAACAAACACAGACACAAACCAAAGTTTGCTTGTATCTTTGTGTTGCTGAGTCCAGACCCTGAATCAACTGTATGTTTAACTCTCCTCCTCCCTGACTCTGCACTTGTGCATGTTTCTTCATGGCCGCTGAAGTGAGACGAACACCAGGAGCTTGTCACACTGAAGCAATGACTTTTCTCTTGCATGTCTCAGCATTAATTCACCTGGAAGTGGTGCAGCCCTCAATTTACAGAGTCCACTTTGATTGGTTGGTCAAAAAGTTCCTCTCCCAGTAGCAACATGGCTCCAAACTCTACTGTCTTCAGTCCTTTGGTTGATTGCAGGCATGTGAATGTTTTGCTGGGGGGAGCGAGGCTCGAGGTCGGTGAGCGTGGCTTGTTGTGACATCGCAGCTTTAGTTAAAGACCCCTGCTCACTAACATCATGTACAGCTGTTTTCCAGCTGGGTCCCATTTTATTTTTCATGTACATGCTCCCTCTCTGCATCATCAAATTCAATATCCATTTTCACCATTATGCAGATGACACACAACTTTATCCACCAATCAGACCTGGTGACCAACAACAACTCTCCACCACCGTCTTCGTCTTCCCATCACATCACACAAAGTCTGAGGTCATCGTACCTGCATTACTGCAGGTGTGAGCAGAAACTACAGACGAAGTTGGAGGTGAAGCAGAGAAAAGTATGTTGGGACAAAGTTAAGTGTTGCAGAGACAGAAGGTGTCACAAAAGGAAAAAGGCAGTGAGCTGATTCAGAGAGGCACATTAAGTGTGTCAGGTGGAGGGAAGCTGCGAGCGACGTTACCTTGGGAACGATTCTCTCCTCTCTCATCGCTGGTGGGGCTGCATGACTTCTAATCCCCTTAATCTCAGCACATCCCATTGGAGTCGTTTCAAACTGTGTTTTGATCTTGTGGGTGCATGTGTGTGTGTGTGTGTGTGTGCTGTTTGTCTGCACGGCTGTATATATGCATGCAAATATGGGTAAAGTCTGAGATTATGATAAAAAGAAGTGAATGATATGGAAACAGCATCAGTGCAGAAATGAAGCTGTTTACCTAAACGAAGTCGTCAGCTGAGGGAAGTCGAGTTAGTTCTTCTTCTCTGCTTCTCTTTCAGCTGCTTTCAGCTTCCTCTCCTGGGGCCACAGCTAAAACAGAACATGAAGGATGCTCGGAAAAACTTCCCACAGGTGAACACACACACACACACACACACACACATGCACACACACACACACACACACACACACACACACACACACACACACACACACACACACACACACACAAACACACACACACACACATACTTGTACTTCCATCTTTGTGAGGACACTCATTGACATAATGCATTCCCTAGCCCCTTACCCTAACCTTAACCATCACACCTGAGTGCCTAACCCTAACCCTGACCCTAACCTTAACCTAAACCTAATTCTAACCATAACTCTAAAACCAAGTCCTAACCCTCAAAATGTGATTTGAAGGTGTCTCAAAAAGTGAGGACCGGCCAAAATGTCCTCACTTTCCCAAAATGTCCTCACTCTGTTAGTAAAATACTTTTTTTGGTCCTTACTATGTAGCAAGTACAAGTACACACACACACACACACACACAGTGTAGACTTTCATCTTCACACCTCTCTATCAGAAACCCCCACTGGTCATTTCAGCCACTTGTTAAAGTTAAATGGTTCTTCATCAAACCCAGTTCCCTCTAATCTGGTATCAGTGGACTCTGCTTTGATAAATCAAATAAGAACATGCTGGTGTGAAGATACGATTTTAACCATCACAGCTCACAAAACACACGTTAAAGACGTTTAAACAGTTTAAATTAGTGTGAAGTTCTCTGAGCTGTAAATATATTTCTGGAATAGAACTGAATTACTGTTCTCCTCCGTTTTATTTTGAAGTTGATATCAATAAATATATATATATTTATATATATATATATAAGTAGAACCAAAAACCATCTCAGTGTAGTTTCACATCTCCTCTCTCAGGCTTCTCTCTGGAGCTCTGGTAACAACAGGTCAGTCAGCCAATCAGAAGAGAGGATCTGAACCTCTCCTCTATAAAAAATATAGCAGATTTCAGGTAAATACTCAGAGAAACCAAATCTTGCAAGGTTGGAGGATGGTGACTGTTTTGTTGTGACATCACAAAGTTGCAGAAGTCCTGACGGCTGGTTTTAAGGCTCAGTTTCTGAATACAGGCTGTGTGCATTTCTCTGTGCACTGAGGCTTTGATACTTTCACAGTATTAATATAGAACCTAGACCTGCTTTATAATCACAAACACATGGACATCTGCCTTTAGACTGGATGGAGCTTTAAAATCAACTAACAAACAATGAAAGTTTAAGCTGATCCTGTCTTTAACGGAGCCTTTGTTTCCTGTGACCGACTCTCTGCTGTGACTCCATCATTCAGGGACAAACTCTCCTTCATTTCCACACACTGAGGTGAGCTGTAATTTCACTGATTAAATAAGTGATTGTGGAGGAAAAGCTGCCGTCTGACTTTAAGAAGTGAGATTAAGTCTGTTTAGAGGTGAGAGTGTGGGAGTGTGACAGGGTTTCTGCTGCACTGTAGACACCTGTTAACAGGTGTGAGCCCAGAGCACACAGTCAGTCTCAGCCTCTTTCAGCTTATTTAACAAAGGTAAATATGTGAATGCAATTTACTGCGTTTATATATTTATTAATCTGGAAAATAACATTATAATGGGCATTTATAATGGAATTGGTTATCTGGCTGGAAAAATGAATTTAAAAAATGGAGGCAGTTTTTGTGACCTGATACTTTATTTAAATATGTTTTGCTTCTTTACCACACAGACCTCCTGCAAATATAACTGATGATAAATAATCACATACATTCAACATTTTTTCTATTAACTTTATCTTTTGTTTGCTGGAAAAAAACATGTGTTTGCAACAATTCCTGCAGAGTCTCTGCATCAGGTTGGTAGGAACTCTGGTTTGAGCTGCACGTCCCTGTTGAAGTCAAAGCTCCACAGTCTAAAGGCAGATGTCCATGTGTTTGTGATTATAAAGCAGGTCTAGGTTCTATATTAATACTGTGAAAGTATCAAAGCCTCAGTCCACAGAGAAATGCTCACAGCCTGTATTCAGAAACTGAGCCTTGCGTTGAATAAAGTTGCTGACACTATCTTTTAATTAACTTTAATGAACTTTAATCTGTGCCGTCACCGGTGTGAACGACCTGAACCAGGAGGACACGCTGCACCAGGGTCTGACTGAGTCTCAGCATCAGATGAGGCAAAATGTTGGAGATGAGGTTGTAACAGTAATTAGTTCTGACAGGAGAGATTCTTGCACACTGTTGGATGTGAATAAGCAGCGTGAGGAGTGAGGCTGCTGATGGTGGAAGAGAAAACATGGCGGCGACAGCAGAGGAGCTAACGTCTGCCTTCCTGGAGGCTGCGTTTGGCTTCAGGCTCATTAGATAGTGTCTGATGGTTTTGATTGATAATTTTCTCTCCCCTACTCTATCTCCTTCCCTCTGCCTCCTCCTCCCTCCCTCCCCCCAACACACACACACACAAACAGGTGTCTGTGAGGAGGCATACAGTGTGTGTGATAAGGGAGCAGCAGGTTGGTGTTGATTCAATAAGAAAGCTATTTTCTCTCCTTCTGCATCTGGGCTGGAAACAATCAGTCTTCAGGGTGATGTTCCTCTTACCCCTATTGATTTTATGTGTGTGTGTGTGTGTGTGTGTGTGTGTGTGTGTGTGTGTGTGTGTGTGTGTGTGTTTGTGTGTGTGTGTGGACGACCACCAAATAATTCTCATCCATCCCCTCATTCCTCCCTCTCTGGTCCAGCTGAGTTAACCTATACAACTGCAGAGGGGGAAATCAATGGCTATCCATACCCCCTGCACACACACACACACACACACACACAAACACACAGACACACACACTCTTAGTCTAAACTAAGCTCTGTAATAGTCAGAGGATGGTTGGAGCTTGTCTCTATGCTGCTGCCTGTTAAAGATTTATAGCTGATCTACTTCAGTTCTGAGCTGCTCTTGGTCTCTGGGCTGAACATGCAGAGGTGGAGGAGGAACATCTGGAGGTGGAGGAACATCCAGAGGTGGAGGAGGAACATCCAGAGGTGGAGGAGCATCCAGGGGTCAAGGGGCATCCAGAAGTGGAGGAGGAACATCCAGTGGTGGAGGAGGAACATCCAGAGGTGGAGGAACATCCAGAGGTGGAGGAGGAACATCCAGTGGTGGGGGAGGAACATCCAGAGGTGGAGGAACATCCAGTGGTGGAGGAGGAACATCCAGAGATGGAGGAACATCCAGTGGTGGAGGAGGAACATCCAGAGATGGAGGAACATCCAGAGGTGGAGGATTGTTCCTCTGAAGTGGGGAGAGGATGAATTCAGAGCTTCTGCAGCCAAAACACAAACTAACAGAGAACGACAGGTTTATACTGATCAGATAAAATATTACAATGAAACTGGTCGTCATGCTTTTTGTAATAATGGTCGTCCTGGTGGGTCCACCTGGAACATCTCTGTGCTGTGGGTCCAGGTTGGATCAAGTTCAGGTTCTAATACCTGAAAACATATTTCTCTGTTAATGGGAGAAAATCCTCCTTAGACCAGATGGTCTCGTTTCGCTCCGGCCGTCATGGTCTACGACGACTGTGACCGTGTCCCCCGAAGGATGTGGCCCCTGAACTGGGACACAGTTTGACTGACATTTCTCTGTTTATTTATCCTTAAATGCATCAGTTTGTTTTTCCTTCACCATGCTTCATGTTTTCAACTAAAAGTTCATAACTATAGCAACCAACACTTTCTCCATTTCCCTTATGATTAGGACCAATCTTCTTCTCTTGGAAATATCCTAATAATTAACAACTAAACACCAGATGGTTTTTAGGAAATCATGAGGACAGTTTCCAGGAAGTGAGCTGGAAAATACAGGACCTAGAAAAATAACCTGTATTTGTTTGGGCTTCAGAGGCCTGAGATCCTGAGCTGATTCATATTTTATTTGATTAAATTTAACTGAATTTTATAGAACTCACCTGTTCACATTTTATTAAGGACTTAAGATATGGAGAATTGAGGGCGTGGCCTCTTTGAGTGACAGGTGGGTGAGCATATGCTTGCCACAAACCAACATGTGATGAAGTCTCAGCCCCGCCTCTTTGACCATTTTTGGATTAGCTGGGAGTTAGGGGCGGAGTCAGGCACTGCCAAGATGGCGACAGTGGAGCAGCTCACTCTGAGCTTCAGAAACTTGTGGGTGATGTCACAGAGGCTCCGCCCATCTTTATTTACAGTTTGTGAACAGACACAGTGAGGTTGTGTGTGTGTGTGTGTGTTCCTCAGCTGCACTGAGTGACTGAAGGACAGCCCTCATTATGGTCAACAAGTGAGATATGCAGCGAGAGCTCTGATCCTCTCTGTAATTCACAGGTTTAATCAGTCCAATCAATCTTCACCCCTGTCCCCACATTTTACACACACACACACACACACACACACACACACACACACACACAGACTCCTCTCTCTGTACTTCCTCCTCTCTGTGTGCTGAAACATTTATTTGTGGGTACTTGACTCCCCCCTCCAGATGAGCCGGTCTACACGCAGGCTAATAAAGCGGCTAATTGTGTGGTTGTCAGGGCGGGATTGATTTGTCTGTTTCAACACTGATAACACAAGCAATCATCTTTCTCTGTGAAGCCTCCACACACTATGCTGCTCTACCGTAACTGCTGACATTTGACAGCCGGGAGGAGTGTGTGTGTGTGTGTGTGTGTGTGTGTGTGTAGGAAAAAGGGGCAGTAGAAAGATGAGCAGACTTCTGCAACAACCTACAAGGACAAATGAAGGTTTTCAGGCTTTGTGTTTACCCCCAAAAGAAGCAGCGACTGAATGACAGACGGCTCGAAGAGCAGACACACAAAGACGCTGAGGGAGGGAAAATGAGAGCGATGTTGTTTTGTTAAGGTATGTCTCTGTCTGTCTTCCTCCTGCAGACTGATGCACATTTGCAGGAGGAGGATTGTGGATTATTGACTGACTGATCGCTCGGTGTGTGTATGAGGAGGCACATTGATCACATCCCACACACTCCTGTCTCCTAGAATTACTGTGTGTTTACAGAGTAAAGTCCCAGTTTGTTTTGCCAAATACATTTAAAAGAAAAGGTGGCTGCTGCTTCACTGGCGACAGGTTCTTCAGAGGTGGTGCCAGAGCTGTTTTTAAGCCTTTTGGACCAAGTCCAAGTCACGGCTCGAGTCTCAGAGATGTTCCTTATGAGTTTTTTATGGTCTATTGATGCTCAATATGAATATTACAACAGTACATCGTCCAGCATCACATCAGACATTCAGTGTTAATGATGATGTTAATCATTGTTCTGATCTGATCTCTGACTGGTCCTGATCCTGGTTTTAATGAGGCTGACATTCAGGGAAAAGCTCTAATAATCAGGCAGAGCAGTGCACCAGGGGTCAGACGGTGAACCATCTGTTCTCTGTGGAACAGTTGAGTTAACTTCACTTTGTCAACTTAGGTTTAGTTAAACTGACTCAGTACCATATGTTTAATGTTAGAACTAATGGAGTAATTGAACTGAACTGATCCAAACCAGACCAGATGGATTTCGGTTGAATATCAGAGGAAGAAGAAGAAGAAGAAGAAGGAGAAGAAGAGTCCTCCAACCTGAATAACCATACAGGTCATTTTTTTCACCCCTCTGATACAACCATCATCAGCCTCCAGGTCTGAAACATGAAGCCTCATCAGTGAAGATCTAAAAGCTGCAGTTCCTCTAATGACCACTAGAGTCTGAAATGCACCGAAGTCTCAGCTCCACACATGCCCCACTTCTTTGACCATTTTTGGATTAGCTGGGAATTGGGGGCGGAGTCAGGCACTGCCAAGATGGCAACGGTGGAGCAGCTCACTCAGGGTTACTATAGTAACGGTCTTTCCTTGGTTAGGTTCAGGTAAAGATGGTGATTTGGGTTAAAATAAGTACTTCGTCAGCATTAGACAATCTTTGTTGTCATGGTTACAATAATAAGGTCATGGATAATAGAAACAACATAAACTGCTCCTGTCACATGGGAATCGAACACCGCTCTCCTGGGTCATATTCATCCATCCACCCCAACCTCCTCCTGACGTGGACTTTGTCGCTCTATAAACTACGTCACCGCACTTTTCCCTTTGCTCCTGTCATCATTACTACGACCACTAGATGTCGCCTAGCAACAGAACCTAACTCTGGGTCATAGTGACCTGCTGACAGACGACCTGTGGGCTCGTTTGTTACTGGTCAGTCTCAGATATACAGAAGGACACAAGGTCAGACTGTGACCTTAGTAATTCATAATGAACATTTTCACAGTGTTATGAAGATAATGTGGAAGTTCGGCCTCCTGGTGTGACTGTATGTAAACATACTGTATTTCTAAAGCCACCAGCCTGGTGTGTTCCAGTCACTTCTATTGATCTCTACCTGTTAATGAACAATGTGTTTGCCAGCATTTGTCTTTGTTATTCCTCCTCCTCCTCTCCATTTCTTTCGCTCTCCATGCATTTTCATTTCCCTCCCTCCCTCGCTTCTCTATTTTTTCTAATGCTTATCTGAGCCTGACAGGTACTTCCACAGTAGAGCTCCAAATTGTTACGCTCCTCTATCGAATATAATCAAACACACTCCAATATAAATAGCTTATGCACACAGTCTCTCAGCACAAACACAGAAATATACATAACTGTGATTTCTCGTAGGATGTGTCAAAAGGTGGAAAGTGATGGTTCTTAAAATGTGGGATATGCAGCAGCAGGCTGAGGCGCAGACAGACGCCACAGGAAGTCAGTGCTTCTTCATTCAGTAGTTCCTCTGTTTTACTTTAGATTTCATTCACGCACAACTGGCCCATAAGAGCCACATTTCCCTCTGAAAAGTTGTGTTAATTAAAATCAGAAGCAACATCATGAAACCATCCAAAACTAAAGGCTTAAAATGCTCCATTTTCCCAGTGCAGCTCTGAATACAGATTAACCCTGTGAATCCCTCTGTTACACTGCGCTCACACACCACGCTGACGCACGTCTTCTTCTCTGTTTCTGACATCGCGGTGTGCATATTTACCTCAGACATTAACCTTGGCAGCAGTGAGGATGAAGACAGGTGGATCTGTCTGTGCTGATGACTCTGTGCTGTGGGTGCTTTATTTAACTTCACACCTTGTTTGACGAGTGGGAAGGTTCTCAAAGGTTCTTTAAATGAGCATCACTGCCACTAGATGTCGCACTATACCACCAACATCGCAGACCAAAGTTAATGCTCAATCAGCCCCCCCCCCCCGTTAGTTCAGTAGCCCACCCAACAAGATGCTGACATGAATAAAGTTAACCTGTTTACATGAGAGCCGACAAGAAACAATCTAACCACAACCATTAGCCCAGTTAGCCCCAGCTAGCAATAGCAACATCTGACAAACACATTCATAATATTGGTAACAGCAGTTAGCTGATGTTAGCATGCTACTGTAGCCTCACGAATGAAAACAGACATTAACATTATGTAGCATCAAGTTACTGACACATGAGGAGAAGAAAACCAGTTCTGAGTCCAGCTGGACTTCAGCAGCTCGTAGCTTCTCGACCTCAGGACAGACAGACCAGGACTGGATCCAGGGTCAGACCAGGAGAGAGATTCAGGACTGGACTGATCCACTGGGACCAGTCACACGAATGACACTGATGGAGCTGGTAAAGACTTTCTGGAAGTTTTGAGCCTGAACACACTACCAGACCAGCGACCAAAACTAAGACCAGAGGAACACACAGAGGGGGTGTGGCTTCGTGCTCTGCTCAGGACGCCATGACTCCACTGTATCTTTACATAGAGAACAGCTGTTTACTGCTGTGTTACTGTTTAAAATCTCATTTACAGAACCTTTAGTCAATCAATGCATCTACAGATGTCTTTCAAACGTGAGAAGTAAATGACTTAAAATGTCATAGCAAAAATAAAGCAATAATAATGGGACTATATCACACCAACAGCTACACCTCCTCAGTAAAGCTCCATCATCATGCTGCATCAGACCAGAAGATCTTCTATTTAGCTGCAGCCATATTTCTGCAGCTGCTGCAAACATGGACAGGAGCCCCCCCACTGCCCCCCCACCACCCCCCCTGCTGTGCCACTCTACACACTCTGCCCTGTGCAGCACAGAATCAGTCTGAGGTATAACATGAACCGCAGGAGATGTTAGTGAGATCTTTACAGTGACAAGAGAGGTCACTTTTAATCCTGGCTCAGATTACTGAGCGTCTCTGCAGACACAGCTTGTTTACTCAGCCCACTCTGCTGCTGAGCGGCCATCACTCTGCCTTCCTGCTCACTTCTATTTACACGTCTCATTACAGCAACCTGCTCAGAAATCACAGTGAGTGCAGAACTTCATTCAGAATGATCATGTTTATATGTTTTCTTTATTATCACACTGATCCACTGATGGTTGTCTGTACATCACTGGTTCCCATGTACCTGTGTTAATGTGCAGAAACCAGAACCAACGAGCCCTGTGTTCCCATGATGCTCACTGCCCCTTGTTGTTCTAACTTTGTTTTAGATCATTTGGGAAAATCAGACCAATCGTACCTGGATGTGTGTGACAGTGTTAAGTCTGTATTTATTGTTGTAATGAATCGATGCCTCAACGAGAGTGAGAGGCTTTAATGTCAATGATCATTTTACCTGCTTAAATAAAGAAAAATTGAATAATTAAAAAAACTTCATTATTTACCACTCTCCCTGCAGATGTGTTGATAATGTCAAGCAAATTAATTAGTTGTGCACAGATCAGATTCACCTAAATTAAATTATTCTTTGCAGGATAATTATTTTATCTACAAATTATGACTCACGTGCATCTTGTGCACATCTATCACAATGTCCCGTCACACTCTGCACATTCAAAACTAAAACACACACTTTACAAACCAGGCCAGGCTCAGCTACACAACAGTCTCATCTCCACTGGGTCACAGTCAAGTCAGTCCAGTGTCAGTCTGCAGGTCTGAGTCCTCTGAGACTCCGAGGACCAGGAGACCAGTCATTACATCAGTGAGCCAACTGAGCATCGTTAAGAGGAGGGAAGCAACTTTACTCAGCTCAACACTAAATCACATCTCAGAGCAGAAAACAAAGGAACAACATTAATGAGGATAACGACAGAACAACAACAGCAACACACTCCGAGTCCTCTGCTGCAGGTTGTGTGTCTGTGTCTCTAATCAGGACTCTGCTCTGGGATTCACACTTTAGTCTTTAATAACTTCATCACTGAGAGATAAAGCTGGACTGGGGATTGGTGTGTGGATGTTACCACACACCCTGTGGTGTGTGTGTGTGTGTGTGTGTGTGTGTGTGTGTACTTTTCACTGGTGTATAATCTCACTGCTGCACCTGACACACACTCACTAAACCAGAGTTACACCTCCCACAGAGAGGAGGAGGAGGGTGGAGGAGAGGAGTCCAGGCTGAACGTCTGAAAGTCAAATAACACATCAGTGTTGTGGAGGAAACATCCCCCCCATCCCCCCCATCACCCCCATCACTCCCATCACCCCCCATACCAGCGTCTCCTGGTCTGGATCCTTCAGTGTCAGTGGTTCTGGAGGTTTTTACCTGGAGCTGAATCCTCCAGTTTCCTCCAGTATTGACCAGATTTTCTGTGCATCCACCAGAACTGGTCCAGATGTGGAAGCAGCATCTGACAGTCATGATGATGATGGGCCAGATTTGGGCCATGGAACTGGGCGTATATTGGGCCAGAAGAAGACGAGCATGTGGCTGAAGTGTGGGCTGGATTTATTTTGTCATCAGGGTTAGGTTTAAAAAAATACAATACTAAAACTGTCGCCACAGAATATGAAAGAATAGCAGCAGATAATTATAATAAAATCACTTAATGATTAATTATGGACAGTTCTGATTGAATCAAACTTTATTGATGGTGATAACGATGAATCATTATTAATCAGAGCTGCTGGTTTTATGTTTCTCTCGTCTTCCCACAACAGAAAAGGAAGTTTTTCCTCACTTTATTTTGAAAGAGAAAAGCGCTGGAATTTGTGTTTAGGAGAAAGTCTGAGTGTTAATTATCACTGGAGCTTCCTCGTCTCTGTTCTTCTTCACTCGTCTTCCTCTCCCGTATTTTCCCGCTCTCTGCTGGTTTTGAACTCCCCACGGAGCCGCAGCGTTCACAGTCATCACACAGGTGAAGTAAATGTTTACTGAGCAGCATCTTTTTCAGACCTTGGCAGGATTTACATCAAACTGACAGACTGCAGATCTGCTTTCATGTTTCCTCCACAACTTTACTGTAACGTCTCATTTCACACTAACTAGGCAACGACAGTTTTACACATCTGTTAAAGCTGTTGCTAGGAAACAGATTCAGCCTCTTTTTATATTGTAAACAAACAGTATTCACACAAACGATGCTGGTTGGGCGCAGTGTGGGGTTTGATTTAAGGCACAGAAACAGGAGGAAATATAACTAAATGCAAAGATGAAACCTTTTAGTGGGACTCACTCATCCTGTGAGCTTCACCAGTCTGTCACACTCACTCTCTTTCTTCCAACATTATCTTTATGGAAAGGCCCAAGAAACTAACTTTTGACTGTGTCAGAAAGTGTGAGAGAATTTTGTATGGAAGCACAATATGAAGCTGTAAAACTTTTTTGACTCATGTGCCAGGTGAGCAGTTTTCATTCAGGTGAGTATCCACCATCTTTGAGTCTGGCATCTGGATCCTATAAAACTACAGTAACCCAGAAGGGTCAACAACATGCACTACAAAGGCACAAGCCACTACATGAAAGCAAAAGCCACAACGCAAATACAAAAGCAACAAATGAAGCCACACTCCATTACACACGGTGGCTTTTGCGTTGATGTTGACCCGTCTTGGTTTCCATATACAACATCCTTGGCTTCCAGTTTTACCGACCTCCCCCTGTCAGAGTCAGAGGACTGTGGCTTCTTACTGATGTTTCTCTGAAAACACTTTTTTTCCATCAGGCTGGATTCATTTTAAACCTGAGCAGTAATTAAACGTTTTCCATTTAACCATTTTTTTTTCTTCTTAAAAACCTTTACATCTGCAGTGTAGAACCCTGTGAATAATTACAATAGCTGGTGGGTTGAGCCCATTAATTACAGTTATTATCTATAAGCACAGGTATCAGAATATATCTCGTTAAGTAGGGGTCAAAAACAACTCTTACCTGCAGTGATTTTAGTGAAATGTGTTGATGAAGTTACCACCTGAATAAAACGCTGAAATACAGAAGGACAGGAGGACACACACCTCATCTGCAGGCTGAGTAAAAACCTCCAGAAATAAACAGCAGTTCAATTACTTTTTTGTCATATTTGTGTAGCTACTGAAAGTACAGAGGATTTTGGGTCATCAACAGAGAGGAACGATTCTGCATTTTTCTTTTATCATTGCTGCTCCAGTGTAATCGACCCCCCTGTGACCAGCCCTGACTGCTGTGAAGGAAACGTCTAAACAATGCATCTAAGCCAGAGTGTTGGTCAGTGGTCACATCATGGATCAACCTCCTGAATCTCACCTGAATCACCATGACGATACTGAAGCTGATGTTCCAGAACTTTCCCACAAAAGTGTGAAGTTATCTGCAGCTTACAAAGAGTGGATTCATCCTGTACTTAGGAACAATTACAGCGATTTCAGTGTGCGTGTGTGTGTGTGTGTGTGTGTGCGTGCGTGCGTGTGCATGTGCGTGTGTGCGCGCGCGCATGTGCGTGTGTGTGTCTACATATCTAACCTAACTTTGTCCAAGTTAAACTGATGTGATGCTGCCGTCACAGACGCTGAGTCACTATAATTGTTGCCATTATCTTTTCATCATAAAACTAATCAGCTGATCATCTGAACGATCTCAGCTCTGGAGTGCTGCTTGGTTTCTGTGCCTGAGGACATAATGACTCTGTGTTGTAAAGTGGGGGTCAGCAGGGGCCCAGAGACAAGTATCTGCTGCAGGGCCCCTGAAGATGGACAGGCAGAGTTAGTCACCAGATGTTGGATAAATGTAGGAGGAGAAAGTACAACATTTCCCTCACTACATCCACACCTCTGTGTTATTTAGCTCCACCAGGTGAACACAGGGTAACCCCCCCCCCCCCTCGCTCGCCGTATCTGTGTCACTGACACTGAGAGAGAAAAAGCTGCTGACTCAAATCCTATAAAAACTCAGCAGGTTGTCAGCTCCTTTGTTTTGGCTTTGATTCGCAGCCTGGTCTCGCAGGGGGGAGGTGTTCCTCATTGTTTGGTGTGTGTCGCCTCAAGTTATGCTTTCATGAACCGAGGCACGCCCACCTCCTAATCCCTCAGCCTGCTCCTCTAACAGGCTGCTGAGAGGAGAGAGGCTTTGAACACACACACACACACACACACACACATTAAACACACACACACACACACACACACACACACACACACATCTTTGAACATGCAAGAGTTTCTTTAATTTCTCACTGTATAAAAACACCAGTCTAGTCACATATAGAAGAAGAGAAGCCATAAACTCATAGGAGACGTTTTAAGTCTTTAAATCCTGCATCGTGCCTGTGTGTGTGTGTGTGTGTGTGTGTGTCTGTGCGCGTCACAGCTGTGAGGTCAAACTGGGATCATCTTCTGCTTGAGGAGGGACCCGATGTGGAGGAAAATGTTAGTGTTGTGTAGGTATCTGTGTGTGTGTGTGTGTGTGTGTGTGTGTGTGTGTTCCTAATTTGAGTCAGTGGGGAGGTGAAGAGATGAAAGGAGAGTGCTGCTTCCAATTTCCTCCTCACACAGAGATCTCGACACGACAAAACACAAAGTGTGTAGCTCACGGAGGCGCTCGCGTACGGCTGAGAGGATCCAGTCGATTTCTGTTTCTGTGGCTTTTTATTCCAGCATCTGATTGGACACTGAGAGCTGAGTGTGTGCACAGGAATGTGATCAGAGCTGCTTTGAATCGAGGCTGCTGCTGTAATCTGTTGTTGTGGCCTCAGTGAGTGAATCTGCACTGAGGGACTTTACTCTGAACTGAAAATCCTTGTCAGATTAAAGGAAAACGAAGATGTTTGAGGAATAATATTAGAAGTTGAGGTGTTGAAAATCATAGATTTTTAAAGCTGCACAGACCTGATGACACCCAGATCTGTGCTGCTGAAATAACTGGAGGATAAACTGTGTGTTATCAGATACAGGGACAGAAGGATGGAGCTGTCGCTGTCGTCCTTCAGTCCTGGAGAGAAACAGTAAAACATCCTGAACCGTGAAAATAACGGTCAGATGTTCGTAACACCTGGCAGCAGATGCTCAGGGACCAGGTGAGGGGTGAGAGTATATTTGGGCTGCTCCTGGTCACGTTCTGAGATGCTCTTGAACGCACCCTGAATGATCATGGGAGAAGGTGTCCCTCAAGAGTCCACAGGTCCACAGCTATTCTTAGTTTTTATTAATGAGCTCTTCCAAATTAGTTCTGGCCGTCATGTTCAGCTGTTTACAGACGACACTCTGACGACACTGAGTGAACTGACAAGCTGAATAATTCAAACTCCAACAGTCGATCGATCAGTTCCTCAGATGGGACGTCGCTCGAGAAACTGGAGGAATCTGAACACCTGGCTCGACCCCCAACTTTCTTTCAATTAACTGTTCTCAACAAAATAAACCACAACTTGAGATTCTTATATCACTTGATCAGTTAGTTCATCCTACAGGTTAGAAAAAAATAGTTTCTCTCCTGGTACACCGAACCCTCAACGATGCAAACTCTAACAAAGTGTTGTAAGTGTGTTTAGTTCCACCTCAGCACCGGTTCCAGTTAAATATCTCACAAGATGCCACAGAAATACGTTTAAATGCCGGGTGATTGAGTAGATTTGCATCCACAGGATAAAGAGCTTTGACTATATTGAGATGGAATATAAAAACAATATTTTTCTGCATGGAGGGACTCTCAACCTTTAGTTTGAGCCGTGCAGAGGACAAACTGCACATCGCTGTCAGGTGTTAATGTGTGAGTGCTGCACTCTGAGGCGTTATCATCATCAGACCTCTATCTGTGCGTCCGCAGGGATGGAAATTGGTGACATTATGCCAGAGACAAAGACGCTCTACCAACTCCACCAGCCGCTATCTTCCTGCCATTTCCTAAAAGGAATGTAATTTCTGCAGTAATCAAAACAAAAAGCCAAAACAAACCTCTTCTGAGGCAATTTTCACTATTTACTTGTCAGGCCGAGCTGTTAAAGATGCCAGAGCGATCAGTCCACTGCAGACAACAGCTGACATTCACAGATGCAAACAAATTACAGATGGACACTTCAGATGGAGCGAGAGCAAAGACAAAGACACAGACAAGACAATACCAGAGTCGTGTCATTCAGGCAACATAGGTTCGTTTAGATGGTAATTACATAAAACAAAACTTTTACGTCAGACTCTAATTGTAATTTGACGGAAAATACTGAAGTGCTCACGCTGGTGACAAAGGCTGCAGATCGACACAGAAATAAAACCCAGCTGAGTACTTCACTTCACTTTAACTAATCACCAGTGTTAGAAGAATTAATCAGATCATATAATTCAGTTAAAGTCACTGTGAAAATGCTCCATTACTGGTTAAAGTTGTGCATTGAGATGAATGAACATATAAGCAGCATTTTAATGTTGTAGTCAGTTGAGTTGGAGCAACTTTAACCTGTTTTATTAAATGCAGGATATTTTCATTTTTATATGTTTTATATGTAAAATCATAATTTTAACTAGTGACTGTAAATGTGCTAAATGTGGTGCAGTGGAAAGTACAACATCCCCCTGATGAGGTATGAAGTAAATATATTTAGTTACATTTCACTGAAAATGTCTAAAAATATGTAAGACAATAAAAATATTACGTTTAGGCTTAATTTCCTCTGGTTGGATTACAAGCACTGCACTGGGGGGTGAACATATCTGAGGCATGAATCCAGGTTTCCTGCTGTTCTTCTCGAGCTCATTCAGTGAAAACTGCAGATACTATTGTTCTGCTTCAGTCAAACCTGAGCTGAACACATCTACTAAAAACTCAACAGAGCTGAGAGCCAGTGGAGGGAACATGAGCAAACAGAGCAGAAAAAGTGCTGCTCTCACCTCATCCGTCCCTGAACCCGGCTCTTGATGGGCTCATTAAAACCACACCGGTCTGAGGGCCACGTCCCAGCTCAGGGGCCACATCCCTCAGAGGACCCGGTCTAAGAGGGTGTAGCCGTCATAAACCGTGAGGGCTGAACTGAGATGAATCGGTCCGGCCCTCGGTCTGGTGTCACCAGCTGAGCCCCCCCCTCGGTGTTGCATCACAAAGCGCAGCTCCTGTTGCCTAGCAACCTTGACAACATGCAGCATTTATTCATACAAAAACTTGAGGTTTTAAGGTCGTTGGTTTTAACAGCTGTACCTGAAACACAACACTGACAGTTACCAGTTGATCCTCAGACTCTGTGATGTTTATTAAAATATTAGTTTCATCTCCACCATGCAATGAATCTTGGGATATGTTGGACCACGAAGGATCTACCTGTTGGTGACTTCATTGTCCAGGAAATGAGGGAGGCATTCATTTTGAAATGAACTGGGAGGGGGGGGGGGGCAGAGTCTGATCACCACTGTGTGAGGAGTCTGTGAGAACATGAGCTGTTCTGTGATACTCATGATGATCTGCTGCTGGATGGGACACTCCACCACCGACTTGATGCAAACGAGATTTCTGAGTCTGAGTGAGACTCCACTACATGACTCCACCGTTTGATCAAACTCAGAGAGCCGCAGCAGCTTCTCTCACATTATTATTTCACCTGTTTGCACAAAACTAGATTAAAATGTAATTGTTCGTTTTCGATAAAACATGCAGACACATGACAGGCGCAGGTCTGACTGCAGCTGGCTGTCCCTCCAGTGACATGCATAATGTGCTAACAGCTGTTTGTGAGGTTTCCAACACACTGTCACTGTCACAACCTACAGGATGTGTGTAAGTCTGCGTTGAACAGTCTCAGGTCTGGTCTCAGTCTCAGTGACAACAAAACACAGATCCACGGATAAAATGATGCTGATTCAGTTGTTCAGAGACGTGTGATGGTTTTTTCTTTTACACTGTTTATGTGACGTACACAAAAATATGAACACAAACAATCTGCACAAAAAAACAAAAAAACAAACACAGTTCAGTTCCTAATAGATATCTTTTTCTAAAATGGTCTTTTATTGTGACACCTGTGCAGTGATCATGCTGTGTAATCAGTACCTGGACATTCACACCTGTCAGGTGATGATGAAGTTCTCACTGACACAGATTTAAACACATCAGTGAAGAAATCTTTAATTTCAACTCATGAAAAAGTTGTTTTTGAGTTTGTTTTGCAAAAACAGAAGTGTTGTGTTTAAGTTTTTGTTCAGCGTGAATCGTTCACACACTGTGAGGCTGCCTCCTCCCAGAGGCTGGATCATGTGGGAGATTAGCTCCTCTGTGACCTGCAGTCAGCTGGAACACTCTTCTGTATGCAGCTGCTAACCAAGCTCCCCCTCCCTCCCTCGTCCTGGGTGTGACTCCCCCCTACCACACCATCAGCCCCCCACCACCACGGGTCTTGTGGGGACCGGCTCTGGAAGCCTGTCTCAATCTCAAACACCAGGTGAGTCCTGCACAGGTGTGGGTAATCTGCTCATTATCAGCGTAGTCCCTGTGCACAGACACAGGCTCATTAAACGACCAAAACACATGCAAAACAAAATTCAATTTGAAGACAACACAAACCAAAATGACCTAAAGCATGAAAACAATAACAACACACACAAATCACTGCAGAGCAAATGATGTCAAGCAATCAACACAAAGTGTAATTATCTTCACTGTGATGGGTCATGAAGGCAGCATCAATGCCTCAGCGCTGTCACTCACCTCTTTGTATTCTGCTGTCACATAAGAGCAGTGTTACAGTCACTCCCTCAGTGCTGATAATTGGACTATGTGTGTGTGTGTGTGTGTGTGTGTGTGTGTGTGTGTGTGAGAAACATGAGAACGTCAGCAGCTCTCCACACATGAAGGTCAGAGAGGAGCTGTTTGAACTGGTTGTTGAAGGGTTTGAAGATGGTTCAGATTAGTTCAGGTCTGACTCTGACATGTTTGTTTTTTCCATGGTGAGAACGTCTCACTGTGCTGAACCTAATCTGAAACCAGTGGATGATCAAATTGCAGATTTGTCATGGATTGTCGTGTTGTTGTGTGTTGCACTTTTCATTTCACTCGTATTGTTTTTCTGCACAGCAGGTGGTCGTCACAGTCGTTGTTACTCTGGGTGGAGGCAGTTTTAAAGAGATATTGATGTTTTTGTAGCTCTTTTATTTTGAAAATAAAAATAGACATTTATCATGCTCTTAATTTGGTGCCATATCAGTGTGGTGAGAGAGAGAGAGAGAGAGAGAGAGAGAGAGGTTTCTCTCACCACCTCCTGCTGATTTTGAGTGAATATTGTGAATGATTATTAAATGTAAGTAATTAATGTTTTGTTGCTGACAGTTCTGATGACTTTTAACACAGCCATAACATGTATCTGTCATCCTGTCATCACTCAGAGTATCCAGGACAGAGAGAGAGAGAGAGAGAGAGAGAGAGAGTCTCACCTCTATGACCTCACCTGTCGACCCAAACCCTGTGATCTGAGTCTGCAGCTTTGCTCTAGTTGAAGATGATATTTGTTGCTTCATGTTTTAATGGGCAGTTAATGTTTTATATTGAGGTCAATCAGTAAAAATCAGTACATATTGTTTTAGTGTGGTGTAGTGGGTGTGCCCTGTAACTCCTGTAGCCTGGATCCACGTTTTCATCAGCTGTGCCCGTCGTTCCTGCAGCTCCCGTCACCTAGCAACCTTCACAACAGGTAACTTGGATGTAATGTCACTGGAGGTTAAAAGTCTAATCCTCAGTTCTCCCTGTGCTGAGGGAGGACTGAGGAAGGAGGAAGGATCCACCTGGTGGATCCACCTGGTGGAGCCCAGGAAGAGGACGACACAGTTGAAGGAGCCTTTGAAATGTGACAACCTGGTTCTGCTGAGGCCCAATCGGTCATCAAGGCTGTTGTGACATCACAGGCGGATGTGGTCAGCGTGAATCGGTTGAAAGCTCCATAAACACAGACTGCACCATCCTCCCCAGAGCCTCAAATATCACTGAGATCACTGAACAACATTAATAGCGGCATTTTTGATGCTGTCGCGTGGATTCATGGTTCACTGCAGTGCCAGAGCAGATGAGACGAGAAGGGAAACATGCCAAAGCACGCGTCCATTAAACTGATAGATCACGAGAGCACGATGGAGAGGGAGAGCAGGGTAGACGCTGAGAGGAGCAGTGACAGGCCTGAAGTCCTCTAATGAGTGGAGCGTAGTGATTAGACTAATAGGTGATCTGCCCTGGTTAATGTAAATCAATCGACAGACATGTCAATGGCTCGTCCATGCAACGCTGCTCTCATGCAGCCCGAGCACGAGATCCCTCTCCTCTGCAGACAAACCGCCTGCAGCAGCAGCAGCTCTCTTAAGCACACACACGGGGGAGAGCAGTTCCACTTATCAGCCCAACAGAGACATCTGCTATCACACCACACTGACAGGACGGTGTGTGAGTGTGAAAGACTGTAATCATGAATGGCTGCAAGGACGTCCCTGCACAAAAGCCACGTCCACATCTACGTCCTGAAAAAGTGAAGTAAATGTTCATCAGAGCCGTCACTTCTCCACCTGACAGGCACGGTTCCCGCTCTTTTCTAGAGATCACAGTCCAGGACGTCTTCAGTGATGATCCACCAACATGTTCCTATCTGAGGAAGTCTGATTTAAAATACGTGCAGTCTATACTTGGCTTCACAGAATCATCTCTTACATGCTTCATTAATTATGACATTATGACAAATTGATCACAAGAACTTTGTCACTGACAGCTGTGCAAATAAAATTCATCATTATTAATTTAAAACCTGACTCACTTTGTTCTTATGAATCATATGAATTTCTGTCTGCGCACCAATAGCTGAACAGAATCCTACAGTTTCCTGAACTGAACTTCAGCTGAATGTAGATTCACAGGTGAATCAGCTCAGATGTTTCACTGCAGCTGGACCTGATCAGTTTAACCAGGTTAACCACACCCACTGTGGTGGTAAACATCTCGTGTCATATCCTGGTCCGTTTCACCTGAACAACGCAGCGTTGGGTTTGAAGTGATGCTAACAAAGATGCTAGCAGAGTGAAACCAGCCGTTAGCTGTTAGCGGGTGTTTGATGAACACACAGTTGGTTCCTGTTCACATTGATTATCATCAACTCTCAGCAACGAACCAACACACCTGAACCTGTTTGAATCACAAACATTAAACCTTTAGCTACAGGCTAAACAAGCTAGCCCCTGAACCAAACATGCTAACACATCATTCAACAGTTTAAAACAGGTTCATGTGTAAACCTGATGAGACGACCACAGTCAGCAGCAGCAGAGACTCTCAGTTTATTCTAAATACTGTTGTTCACATTCTGTGCTTCCGTCTGAGCGTCAACACCATCCTGAACATGAACAAACTGAAAACAGGTGAATGATAAAATAATTTTCTTTCTCCATGTTTTCCATGACTGGAAAACTGTTTTCCAGGTTTTCCAGGATACATGTGAATGAATCAACACACACACAAACGCACTGTCATCCAGGTGTTTATTCCAGTCAGCACCAGGCTGGAGGGGGAATGTACAGAAGAGGGGAAGAGATATCTCGATTTCAACTAGTTACCACAGATGATCGTGATAACTAGTTGTCGGCTGACGCCTTTATGTGTGAGTGTTTGAGAGAATGGAGACATCACGGCGCCCTGCAGGTGGATCTCCGCCTCAGGTTGTGACTCTGTGTCCGTGTTGTGAGGGCAGACGGAGGGAGGCAGAGAGAGCGCTGTGCGTTGTCGTGATGAGCTCCCAGGAGGCCGTGCTGCCTCTCTCAGGTTGGCGTCCCGTGGTGAGGCTATCAGAGTGCTTACCCCTTCCCTTCAGTCTGACTCCCTCTCTACTCCCTCCACCGCTCAACTCCTCACCCTGCCCCTTCTCCGTCTCCACATCTCTTCTCTTTTGCCGTCTGCCTGTGATTATCTCCTCTCTGCTGACGTTTAGTGAGAGCTGGATGTGTTTATGGCAGCGGCGCCGCCATCATCTGTCATGGCCCCTCTGTGCCCCTGTGTTTAGACGCTCTTTGGTATTCAGTCGCGGTAGCTTCAGAAGTTTGGTCGTCGGGCTGACAGCGGCTGTCATCTCAGCTCGGTCACACCGCCTGTATCTGCCGCTCAGGAGGCATTGGCCGCACAGACACGCTGACATGGCTGACATATATTAAATTCAAGGATAATGTTTGTGTGCGTGCACGGAAACACATGATGCAAAACACTGAGCAATTTTCTGATTGGTTCTGTGTGGAGAGACGGCGCCAGGCTCCGTGTTTGATGTGCAGTGAGCTCTGAGATAACAGCAGGGGGTAGAAAGGCATGCAGTGTTTGTTGAGAGCGTGTGTATATGTGTGTGTGTATGTGTGTGTGATGAAGGTCTAAGGTACATTTGATGTTGCCACAGTTCATCTCTATTGATGCTGTGTTTGTATCTAATCTGAGAGAAGAGAAAACTATTTGTGTGTTTTTCCATCAACATATTTCAGTGTCTCACTGTGACTAATTGTAACAATTAGTGAGTTAATCAGTTGGTGGATGGACAGAAAATTAATCTCCAACACATTTTAAAGCAGAAATACAAAATATTCCTGAGTTAAAACTAAATTAATACTGTTTGAAAAACCTTCTGACAGACTCACTGATGTTGTCACTGTGGGTGTGGTTGCGGGTTTCTGCTGCTCGGCTGGTGGACCGTCAAAACATCCATAAAGGTTTTATAATCTTTACCTGCTCCATCAGTGTCATGCATGCAGCTGGTCCCAGTGGATCAGTCCGAGGCCGAATGTCTTTCCCAGTCCGACCGGTAGCTGATTCCCAGTTCAGGGACGCATCCTTCAGAAGCTGCATTTGAAGATCAGACTGTCACAGTGGTGCGACCAGGCGGTAAACATGAGGTTTTACAGACCGACAGGTAGCTCACTGATTGGACGGTTCTGAGCCCACATGAGCAAATGAGGTTCTGGTGACTGAACCCTGGTGCAGACCAGTGTGAGCTTCAGTGCAAGATCATTAAATTCAAAAACACAACTCCTCTCCAGTTCACCACAGGAAACACCACACAGTTCAGCTGTGTTACCTGGGGTTTGACCGGAGCTGGTCTCGGTCCTGTTGTCTGGTCCACGTCAGAGTTTGATTGACAGCAGCATCTTTGAACTGAGCTGATTGACTCCAGTGAAATGACTCAAATTGGACAAAAATGAATCAAAATATTAAATGAAAATCATGACTGCTGCCATATTTATAATATCACACTGACATTTATTTGATATTCTGTGGCCTCAGTCGCCCCAGAGCCAACAGATATCGAACTGAACCAATTAAAACCTGCCGTTGGTGTCCGCCTGACACCAGAGCATGTGTGTGTGTGTGTGTGTGTGTGTGTGTGTGTGTGAGTGCATGCATTAAAGCCTCGGGGAGTTACACGAAGTCACCAGGATCAATATTCAGGAGTTTTTGCCTGCAGCCGCACAACGACCCCACACTGTCAATATGTACAAACACTGATGCTCCCCCATTGTTCTCTGCCTCCGTTTCCTTACAAATATATCTGCACACAAACACGGTGGAGCCGTCCTACCTGGTGATGAAAGGAAATAATTTAAATTGCTTTTGTGTTTCATTTGAGACCAAAACAAACACAGGAGGCTTTATGTTTTAGTGCGGTGTATGTGTTCCTGAAGATTACCTCCACATGTGGAAATAAACATTTAAAATGTGCAGTCAGACGAAACAGTTTGTTTTCAGTTTTTCCCTCCTCAGAATCCAGTTGAACTTTTCTAAAGAATCACCACCTTGTGGTTGTTTCCTCCACCAACCAGACAAGTTGCAGGAAACATGGTCACAGTCTCTACTTTTTTTTGTTTTTGCAGAACATTATGATGTCACAGTGAAGTTGACCTTTGACCTTTTGGATATAAAATGTAATTACCTCACTTTATCCTTACAGACATTTGAGCTAAATTGTGTCATATTTAGTGTATCAATTTGTGAGTTATTGCCAAATATGTGGTTTGTGAGGTCACAGTGACCTTGACCTTTGACCTTTGAACTTTGACCACCAGACTCTAATCAGTTCATCCTTGAGCCCAAGTGAATGCTTGTACCAAATTTAAAAGAAGTTCCCTCAAGGTGTTACTGAGATATCACGAGGATGGGACAGAGGTATTATAGTTTTGGAGATACAAGGTTTCCACCTGACAACCTGTTTTACTGCTTCAGCGACTGTTGACCTTGACTCAGTCAATTAAACTTTCATCCTGATATAAAACCACAGAAAAAAGTTCCTGCTCCTGAATGAAAACAGACAAACAAACATCAGTTTTCATTTATTGAAGCTTGAACCTTTGACTCAGTGTTTTTACTGATGAGTCAGCGTTTGAAGCTGGGACCTGCTGTAACGAGGACACAGCTCTGTCTGCTCATCATCACAACAACATGACCTCAGTCAGGATTGAGTCAGGACTTCTGGAACTTTGTGATGTCACAACAAAGCAGTCACCGCCCTCAGCCACACCCCAAGCTCCGCCCACCTGGACCCACCATCTAACCTTGCAGGATTTTGGTTTCTCTGAAATCTGCTATATTTTTATTAGAGCAGTCAGAAAACAGTCAGCCAATCAGAAGAGAGGCTCTATCGTCTCTTCTGATTGGCTGACTGACCTGTTGTTAGTGGAGCTGCAGAGAGAAGCCTGTGTTCAGGTTGTTGCTTTCTCATTATTGAGTGTATTTTTACTCTAACTTTTTCACGCCACACTATCCTCTTGGCTTTTATTTTGAAATATGTACATTAACTCGTGTGTCACCTGACTTCCTGCCTTCATTCTTCAATTCAATAAGGACAAGAATAGAATAAGAAAAAGAAAAGAATAGAACAAGGCTTTCAAGTAGGCAGTTTCTTCCAATGTGATGTTTGTGTTTTGTGTTTTTAGGTTTGACTACAAGAATATGTTTTTTTCATTTTTAGTTGAAATGGAAACAGAAATAGCATAGTTTTTTGTTCTTTAGCTTAAAATTAAAAACAAACTGCATAAATGTACACTAATCTTTAGACTATGTGGAACATCCAGAACATGAACCCTGAATCACTGGATGAGTCAGACCTGTTCTCCTGACCTGGGAAACACTTCTCACCAGGGACAGACTTACTCACTTCAGACCTGCAGCGCTCAGGGTCGGGGCGACCACGTTTTCACATTTCTAAAAACACAGCCACACAAACATACACACACACACACACACTCACACACTGGCATTTAAAAACAGTGGATTCTGCTGTAACATTAATTCATTTTAATGGAAAAGCTGCAAAAAGGAGTCATAGTGAGGGGACCGGTGGCTCCAGCGTGGGGAGAGCCCTCAAACTGCCTCTTATTTGATGGGCTTTTATTATGAAAGCAGTCACATCCTTTCTACTCTCTCACAGTGCGCTGTTGTCAGTTCACAGTTAAATATTGAGTCAGGGTCAGAGGCTGAAGACCTCATTATCTGCAGCTGAAGAGGTCGTCCATCTTCCTCAAAAAATTTTTTAATCTGTAGGAAACAGAGTTTGACCTCAGGAGGCCTGAGATGCAGTTTATCCAAATCAGCAGGCTGAAATAATCACAACACAGGTCTGAGCTCAGGGTCGTCGTCGGCTCAGGCCAGGCAGGTCTCTCCCCTGATCTAGTGGATGTATTTGAAATATTCACAGATAAAAGCCACGGCACAGCTATTGCTTTTATTCCCTTCCAGTGTCTGCCTCCCCTACGTCAACTATAATTATACAGTAGTCATAGCATCAGTCCCGGGGTCTCAGAAACACATTTAAAAGCTGGACTGTAGCCATAACTACCACCCAGACTGCCTGTGTCAGACGTCAGACATTTGTGTGTGTGTGTGTGTGTGTGTGTGTGTGTGTGTGTGTGTGGGGGGGGGGGGGGTAGCTCCTGTCAGGACCGTGGGTTGAGATAAAGGTGAAAAATAATGTGCATCTGAGGAAGCGATGGACAGACGGGCAGACGGACAATCAGTCAAGAAGACAGACGGTGAGACAGGCAGAGAGAGCGATAAGCAGATAGACAGGGAGATAGACGGGGGAGGCGGAGGCAGGTAGACGGGCGGTCCTCACAGGTCTCACTTTGCATAAAAAGCCGCAGGAACACAAGAGGAGTGTTAAAAAAGTTAAAAGAGAAAACCTAATTAATGTTATCTGTGCGTCCCTGCGGAGGAGAGTTGAAATTAAATTAAATTAAATCACTGTCTGCTCGGGGGAGGGAGGGAGGAAGTCCCCAATTACAGCTCAGAGCTTTGTAACCCAACGAACATGTCTCACATTGATACTGCTTCACAGGTGTATTTGTTCTGAAAGGTGTGTGTGTGTGTGTGTGTGTGTGTGTGTGTGTGTGCGTGTGTGTGAGATAATATTTTAAAAGAGAAAGCCGAAGCAGGTGTAACCCGGTGGTAAACTTATCTTCCTCTTAGCTTTAGAAAAGCTCTCAGAGCTGTTTGAATGTTAATTCACGTGTTCTTTGTTGTTTTCTTTTGAAAGTAACGTTGTTTTGCTGCGTTAGTAAAATGTAAAGTAGATTTAAGGCGGTCTGACTCGCTGTGTCTGACCGTGGTCACATGGCGGCAGCGTTGAGTCGCATCAATGTTTCTTCATCAAGTGAATCTCATCTGAACATCAGCCTCCAGGTCAGTGAAGAGCTGAGAGCTGCAGCTCCTCTAACGACCACTAGAGTCTGGCTCCAGCAGTGAGTCAGTCCCCAGAGACTCCCATGTTCAAATGTCCGACTTTACAGCAGAAAGAAACATGTTTACAGCCTGGTACAGAAACTGTTCTGCTCTCTACAGATCATTTCCTCCTTCATGACACCTGTACGGCTGAATTTATACAACTCACCTGTTTACATTTTATTAAGACTAAGAGAACAGACTCTGCCAAGATGGCGTCGGTGCAGCAGCTCACTCTGAGCTTCAGAAACCTGTGGGTGATGTCACAGAGGCTCCGCCCATCAGCATTATTGACTGTTGCCTTCTCAGGTTCACAGTCTGAGACAACTACACCGTTTTTCTTTGTTGCTAGGGAAACGGTTCAGGATTCACTTAGATTTGAACTCTGTTATGAGGAAGACAACATGTTGAATGGTGTCAGGAAATCCTACATGGAGTTTGAATTTGAATTTGTGTTTGGCCCCTATCGACCCCCACAGCACCCAGGAACCAACCTGTGCTCCGGAGCTGAAACGATGATTAGTTCACTCACACAAAATGAACTGGCGACAGTTTGGATCATTTGCTGATTGTTTGAGTCATCACTGGCTGCAGCTTCTCAAATGTCAATATTTGATAGTTTTCATGATTGTTTTTGACAGGAAACTTAACATTTTGTTGGTCGACTGAAACATATGTTAACTTGGGAATCAGGGAAGATTTATGGGAAATTTTACTATTTTTACTATTTTGAACATCAAAGAATCAATTGATTATTCATAAATTGATAATTAAAATAACAGTTGGTTGCATTACAGTACTTATCTGATGGTATAATATAACCTTGCTTCAAGTTTTCTGACTATTAATGAAATCAAACACAACCTTCATAAAAAATGAAGTAGATTTTATCACTGGGTCGTCGACTGGTTGTGGATGATATTGTCTTTGGTTTTGCACATTTCCTTTTTGATTTTTGTTGATGTGGGACCAACTGATTGGAGGGGAACCTGGGCAGGTGCCTGGTTGGTAGTCCAGTCTTGTCCCCAGGTTTCCTGGGTTTATAGGTGTTAAATTTTTATTTCTTTTGAGGTTTGGGTCCACAGCTGAGGCCCGCCGCTGAATTTAGTTTTCATTGTTTTCTTTTAAGTAATGTCTTTGTTGTTGCTCTTCAAAAGGGATCGATACCTTACACCCTCTGTTGAAAATACATGTTGCAAATGTCAACAGCAACATTAAAGCTACAAGAACCCAAAAGTTATTGCATCCTGTGTGGCTTCTAATTCCACCTGTCAGTTTGTTGAGAAATGTATTTTTGTTGTGGAAAAATTGTCACGGCTCAGACATAATTATAGGAAAGAAGTAATTTATTATGTGAGTGTGTGTGTGGGTGTGTTGTGTGGAAATCAGCACTTCATATTGCGAGCGTCTTGCCACTGGGTAAAAAGATCTAATCAATTC
>NW_027273886.1:47500-52500 GCF_046630095.1 Trachinotus anak | reverse complement strand
TGGTCCCGGCCCTGGTCTGGCCTCACCTCGTCTCAGACCTGTCAGCTGTAGACGGCTTAACATTCATATCAGAGCCAGCAGAGTCTTCTAATCTTGTCCCTGTGATGCTCAGTTAATTGGTTTCCACCTGCATGTTGTTGTCACTGGTGTAGTGGAAGCTGTTGAGCTGCCCGGCGAAGGCCAACCTCAGACACTGAGACCGCGCCGGGTTCAGGGCCGGCTGCAGACCCCGAGGTTTCAGAGGGCAGAGATCCACCGGGGGCTCTGAGGAGGTCGACCCTGTAATCACTAAAATAAGTTAATGATATTTTAATTAAATGCAACTTCACTAAAATTCTGGTCTGTGTCATGACATCAACACACAGTCGGGTCCAGAGGTTCAGTCCACTGCCAACTCTCACTGTCACAGAAGGTGGACCTGTGATTACCCAGGTCACAGAACACATGTCTGTGTCAGTGGGACATGTGACAGTGTCACTGTGGAACAGAGGTGTGACGTCCAGGCAGAGACACTGATCCAAGTGTTTGTGAGTCAGTTTTTCACTGTCTCTGTATTTTCAGGTTCTGGTTTTGCTGCCTGCTCTCGTTACACTGATCATTGATAACGAGAGCAGCCGCTGATTCACTGATTTTACACTCACTGTTGTTTGATGTTAGGTTTTTAACCTCTGACCTCCGGGGACAAGTGGACATCGTCTACTTGGTATTTAAGTGTTGTATCACTTCAGTGGTGAGGAGACAAATAACATGGACAACAGGAAGCAGATTAGCGTTGAACAGCAGAGGGCCAAGGGTCGAGCCTGGCGGGACCCCACGTGATCTGGGGATGATGGGATGAGAACCACTGAAGCTTGGTCAAGGTCCACTTACTAGATAGTTGTTTTGCCACATCTCATGGTCTTCATCTGCAGATACAATTTGCTCAGTTGCCATGGAGACAGGACTCATATTTATAAATGAATGAAAACTTTATTAATACGTTTAGAAAATAATGATAATAATAGATAATAATGATGGATAATAATGATGGATATTTTATATTTTATATTCATATCAGTGTCTGACTTCTTGTCAGCGTCAAGATGTTTTATGGTCCAATATTTATTCTTTCCAAACACTCACAGCAAACCTGGAGTAACAACAACACAGCAGCTTAGATAGCTCTGAATAACTCATGCAAGCTGTGGTTCTCAGACTCCTCTCAGCCTCAGGTGTGTAGGTGGGTTTCAAATGCAGCATTTGACACCAATTTGACAGAATTTTGAAGTGGCTGTAATTGATATTTTTATAATAACGACGTATGAGATGACAGTGATCGGGAGTCAGTGGTGGCGATGAGCCTGCCGCTCCCCTCGGCCTCACAGAGCTTCACAGTCAGTTTCAGCTCAGTGTTCATCTGTACAGACACAACCTTACTGCCCTGCTTCACTCTCACTGCTCTCATCCAGCTGTTTCCAGACAAACATCTGTAAACAGCCTCTGTCCTCCACCTGCTGAGCAGCAAACAGCTGACAGGCTCAGTCAGAGCAGCTGGTGGAGACCAAACACAGAGCGAACAGAGCGGGAACACTGGGCTGAGGTTGAGACACATTTAAAGACTGTGTTTCTGAAATTCCACCAACATGTCCAGTTTGCAACAGGAGGAGAAAATCCACTGCAATCAAGCTGTTGGTGCGAATGTCAGAACCTGAAATCATGAGTTGCTTCTGCTGAAAACAAGTGGACATAAAAACCACAATCAAAACTTATCTCTTATCAATACAACATGATTTAAGAACACACAGCTGCCACCCCTTTTAAAACTCCTGGAAAGCATGGGGGAAGTGAGAGCAGAGAAAACCAACATCTGACTGAGGAAAACCACAGATTAAATCCAGAGACTGAACTGAACTGAAAAGGTCTGTAACCAGGATAATGCTAAACCATGAGAGGAAGTGTCAGGGTTAAAGGAGCTGTGACTGAACAAAGAGGAAGAACCCTGGTCTGTCAGGTAACTGGGCCTGAACCACAAGTTCAACTTCACCCTGTTTGGACTGGATTTATGTCTCCAGGGGACGTGATTTTAACATCACCTGCTCAGGTCAGTGATTGTCATCCTGTCCGGAGCATATTTGGGCAATCGGCTGTCTGGTCATAATTACAGCCTCCTGTTTGTCTGTGGACTGACGGCTGCTCCTGGTATTTTAATCCCATCCTTGTATTTTAAGGTGGATCTCTGAGTTTGCTGAGTGAAATTTGACTTTTGTGATAAAATGTTTCTGCTAAACTGGAAACATAACTGTTAACACACCTTGAAGGCCTATTTGGGAACCACACATCAGAAGAGCAAGACCCTATGAAAGCTCATTAAATGGGCTATTGTAATGTTTGTAGAGCTGTGATTTTAGGCCAAACTTTACATTTTGTCAAACCGTCCCCATTAAAAGCTGCTGAATTAATTGTTAGTGGTACCAGTTTGCAGTGCACCCATAGATGTACAGACAACTATGACTGGATCAATGTGACACTGAAGAAAACGTAAAAACATGAGGATTCTGAATGGAGTTCTGCAGCCTTTTCTAAGTGGATTTCTGGAGCTTTATTCTGGATGCACATCAGAGATAATGATATCCTCAGGAAGTGGAAGTCTGAATCATATCATTATGTGTTTCATGCCTGTGTGTTTCAGGTCTGACTTAGTTACGAGGACCATTTTTGAATCTAATCCACCTCATGCAGTGTCTCTGCCTCCTCTTCATTTCTCCAGCTCCCCCTTTGGGGGGGCGTTTGGATTTTTCTTTTGGTTTTGTCAAAATAGGCCATTTAATGGGGCTCCTCGTGATAAGATAAGATCCTTTGCGGTACAATCCTCAGGTCACTGAACCCCCCAGATATCCCAGAAAGTACACAGACGTCATGACCTCTATGTTCTTGCTGCTTAGGAGTAGAGCCATAATTAAAGCTTGACGGATAAATGATTCATAGCTTTTCATGTGGCTATATTGTTTCCAGAAAGGTCCCATTAAAACATGTCGTATATTTCATGCTCACACTGAGAATACGGTTCTCACTCCTTATTTTGGGATGCCAGTGTTGATGCTGCAGCCTCATTGTTGTCGTCTTTAAGCAGAGCTCTGATGTGCGTCCATTAAACCGGCTCTGGCTGTGAGCTAAAAGCAGCCTGGCAGCGATGGTTCCTCCTGTAGAGGCAGACACTGAGAGTTTACAGAAGCCAGAACAGAGGGAAGTCCCAGGGTTCAACGGTGTGTGTGGTGTGAAGGAGCCCAACACAAACTGTAATGAGTGTTTCAAAGTGGCTTTGGAGCCGTTTTTTAACAGCAGGGACTGGTGGTATCGCAGAACTGGTCATCAGTTCAGTCCACAGTCCTCCCCCCACCCCCTCTTTTTATCTCCTCCTAAACCCAACCGGTCGAGGCAGACGGCCGCCCACCCTGAGCCCGGTTCTGTTGGAGGTTTCTTCCTGTTAAAGGGAGTTTTTCCTCCCCCCTGTCGCCAAGCGCTTGCTCGTTGTGGGAACTGTTGGGTTTTTCTCTTTAACAAAGTAAGGTCTTGACCTGACCCTGTAAAGTGCCTTGAGATAATGTATATTATGATTTGGCGCTATACAAATAAAATTGAATTGAATTGAATTATGTGAAAGTAGGTTTGTGTAGTTTGTGTAGATCTGTGTGTCTGCAGAACAACAGCATGTTCAATAAATAAAAGTAGTTAGTGGATGAACATCACATTCAGTTTGTGAAATAAAACAGCTGCTAAACTGAAACCTTTTCCAGGTGAGTGAACACATTCTTCACCACAACATATTTACTCCACAACAGCACGTTAAACTTCCTCCAGACGTGTTTCAGACTCTGTAAAAATCCTCTGCTATGATTCATATTTAGTTGAACATGTTTGCAGAGAGGATGAAGATGTTAGAGGAGGAAACATCAGAGAGACTCAGCCTCATGTTGGAGCCTCAGTCAGACCCAGACTCAGATGAGGAGTCTGTTGAGACCAGAATCAGAGACTAGCAGACGGATCAGAACCGTTAGCGTAGTTAACATCTTTTTTATGTTGTTTGTTTGACACGGTGTTAGTGGTTGTGCTAATGCTAACTCTAGCTCTCTGTACTGACAAGGTTTCCAGTGTATTTAGCCCCGCCCCCTGTCCCCACAACTTGACAGGATTGGTTCATGAGGTTCTATGACGTATGAATCCCTGACTTTGAATCTGTTTTTATGAGACTGTCATTGGTTCAAGGTGGAAACACTCAGTCATGGTGTTAAGGGGCTTTAGAAACTGAAATTGTAGATAAAATAGGAAACACAGCACCGGAAAGGTTCGTGTCCCCTTCAAAACACCCACTTTAAGAGCAGAGTAGAGAGTTTTGCACATTGAAGCTTTGTTGTAAAAACTGAGCCAAACACTGTAAAATAAACTAATACAACACTGTAGTAAAACACTGTGATGACTCTCACTCAGATGAACTTGGCCACAAACACTGATCAATCCTTATTAACAGGATAATCCCTCATTCCTGTCCGTCTCTCTCCTGCAGATGTGTGTGTGTGTGATTCGGAGCTGGGCCCCCCCGGGTGGAGGGAACCTCTGGACTGTGTCCGAGCCTCTGAACTGTGCAACCAGAACAGCCAGTGCAGCTCACGGTACCGGATTATGCGCCAGTGCCTGTCCGGCGGGGACAAGGAGCGCAGCGCCATGCTGGCCTCCAAGGAGTGCCAGGGGGCGCTGGAGGTGCTGCAGGACTCGCCGCTGTACGACTGCCGCTGCAAGAGAGGCATGAAGAAGGAGCTGCAGTGCCTGCAGAACTACTGGAGCATCCACATGGGTCTGACTGAGGGTAAGCTTCCAACTCTGAGCCGTGCCGAGTTAATTAAGCTTCTGCTGCCTGTTGATTTATCCACATGTTGAGCTGTGAGCTGGCAGATGAAACCACCTCCTGTTTTTTTTTTTTTTTTTTGTGAGAACTTCACATATAGGTCAAAGATGGTTGTGCGTCG
>NW_027273886.1:0-45000 GCF_046630095.1 Trachinotus anak | reverse complement strand
TAGTTTAACACTTTACTGTTGAACTGAGCTGAAACTCAGTACTGACATTTAACAGTGTGATCCTCAGGCTCTCTGTCAGTGTTGTTTGATGCCATATTATTTTCACTGTTGATGCGCAATGAATCTTGGGATAGTTTGGGCCAGGAAAAGAAGAACATCTGAAGGTGTAGTCGGTCCTCAAATGCAGCCTCTGAAGGATGCAGCACCTGAAATGGGACACAGCATCTGACAAACCTGTCGGCAGTTGAGTTGCATGTTGGGTAATGTGTGCAGTGGTAATGGACGACTTTTTAAAGAGTGGAACTGCAGAGAGAGCTGGTGTTGCACTGTTGGACTGTGATTGCTGTATGTGAGAGTGTTTAACTGAAACCTGAGAATATGGATGAGACACAGCATATGTGGAGAGAAACCATCAAATCTCTCACCATCTCAGTGGGAATAATGGATCTGACGCCCTGACAATCAGCCGCTCATAAAGAAATCTAATTGCATGGCTTCTTTTTTCTTCCAAAACCTTGAGCAGATAATAATTTAGACAAGTTTCATCTAAAAGTCTGTGTCTGATGGACAACAACAGCAGCAGCTGCGGGTTGAGCTAATGAACAGAGTGAAAACACAAACCCTTCTCTGAGCATTTAGTGGGCAGAGTTTCAAGGGCGCAGGTACACGGGTTTGTTTCGGACACAGCCTTGAGTCATCAAACAGTTGATCTGAACACAGCGTCAGTCTGTGCAGATACAGGTACAGTACATCAGTGTGATTACGAAGAAGCTTAAAATAATCTTCATTTCTCAAAGACGGTCCCGGCGCTGCGTGGTTAATTACATTACAGATGGTTTTATAAACACCACATCTGATGGAAACTCTGCACTTTTAATTTCCTGCTATTTTTTCTTTTCATGTGACAATGAACAAAAAGTTTTTTCTCCCTCTGCCGCTTTTCATCTGCGTCTCATTCATGCATGAATATTTAACAAGGCAGAAGAGGATTTGCTGGCTTTTCAGCTTAAAGCTTATAACAGAATCCAGACAGAGAGAACAGGTGAGACTGAAATAATTCACAAGTTTCTCTTAGTCCAAGGTTAAGGATCTGTTCCAGCAGAGCAGATGAAAGAAACGCTGAGTTTGAATTTAGAGAAGCTTTTAAAACTGAAGAAGGAAGGAGTTATGGTCAGTGTTAGAAAGCAGATCAACTACAACCAGAATGAAGCATGAAAAATATTTTCATTATTAGTACAATTAATCTAAAAAGGCCTCATCTGTCACTGCTGGTTATTATTATTATTATTATTAAGTCTTTGTTGTGCTTATTTTTGTGAAGTAGTTAATGACACTTCAAATATCAACTTTCAGATAAACTAAAACTCAGTCAGTATGGAAGTCGCTCTGAGCTAACAAGCTAACTGCTAACCTCACTGGCTCAGCTGCTAAACAAGTTAACACAGTTATAAAAGCAGTGCCAGGCTGATGTCCACCTGTCTCCTGTCTCCTTCTGTCTCCTCTTGTCTCCTCTTGTCTCCTCTTGTCTCCTCCTGTCTCCTCTCATCTCCTCTTGTCTCCTCCTATCTCCATGTCTCTGCTCCACAGAGACAGGAGGGCTTCAGTACAGGTGGATGGTGACACAGTTTGGACTCTGCGTCTCCGTCCTCTGTGTCTTCTGTCTGCTGAGCGACTGTCTGAATGAACAGACTTTGCTGCAGCGTTAAATGTCGTCATGCTGTGATTACACACTGCAGCACATGAGATGAGTGAATGAATGAGCCTGTTATCTCACCACATGTTGCAGCTTCTCTCTCAGATTATGTGATGGTGACTCAGTGACTTTAATCCACAGATAAACAGGTGACGCTCACCTGAGATCTCCTGGTTATAAAAGCAGCTGCGTTCACTTGTCTCGTGACTTTAAACGGCAGCAGACTGACTTCTGCTGGTTGTAGGTTTTATATGATCACATCTCCTTCAGAGGATCAGCAGACTTAATTAAGCAAGTTCAGAGTGCCAGCAGCATCCAGGTTTCACACAGCAGAGCTTCCACTGAATCTGTGATTACCCAGCAGATCCTCAGAGAGCGCCGAGAAGGTGCTGAAGGGGAGGGTGGAGATGACTAATGAGCTGAGGGACGGGAAATTGATTGTGGGTGGAGAGAGCAGAGTCTGGAGACAGAGAACTAGAGTCGTTCCCGAAACTTTTTCTTCTTGTTTCTTATATGTTTTCCATGAGGACCACCAGCTCATTAAGTTTCAACCTACCTGCTTTCATGTCTGCAGTCGTGAAAAAGAAACTGAATGCAAACACAAACCCTTTGCACTCGGCGGCCATGGAAAAGTTAGCAAGCTGAAAAGAAAATGTGCAAAAGGGTCATAGAAACATGTTTCACACGTACTGCAGCAGATCCACTGTGCTTCAAGGACGAGGCCGCCATGCTGCCATTCAGCGCCGGCTCTCAGGAGTCCATGCAGATCCTTCACACTCCAGTACCTCCAGCACAAGTTTACACCCAGGAAGGGATTAAGTTCACCAAACACATCAGTGAGTCCTCGTCCTGGAAGCTTTTTTTCCTCTCACGCTAGAAGTAAAACACACAGAGTAGCTGTTGAGTTAGCTACGCAGCTAAACAGGGCTGCATCGAAGCAATAGATACATTTTGAGATATAAAAAGATTTATAATGACTGAAAGAGATAAAACATGAAAAGAAAAAGACACAACGACCAAACAGTGACAGTCTGTGGGTCTTGATCCTTGGAGACACACAAACATCAGTGTTTACTGATATTATTTCATAGTTAAATGTGTTCATTTATGTCACTGAATAAACAATGTCCAGGTTATTATTGATAAATCTAGAGCTTTATATGTTGTGACACCCCCCCCCCCGTTGTTGCTCAGGAGTCAGTTTCTCCATTTTGCTCCTAATTCTGGATTCATCAGCTCCTGTGTGCCAGAAAGATTTTCCACCCTCCTGCGTCGTCGTCAGCAGTCGACTTTCGTTTAGGTAAACAGGCTGAATCTATGACATCTTAACAAATTAGGAGGCGTGAGACGCTCAGCTCTCTTCTCTGCTGCCCTACTTTAGACTTCAGCCTGATAAAACGCCTGTTTTTAAATATAAATCTCGTCTCATCCAGCTTCATGCACTGACGCTCGGAGGCTCATCATCCATCCTCATCTCTCATCTTCATCACAGTGACTCTGAACATCACTGAGCAGCCTGCAGGTGAACATCAGCACAACTGTGACCACAGAGAGACCTCAGAGCAGAACACATATATTCCACACAGCTCATTGGCGGCGTGTTATTCATCATTTCAATGTGCAGCACCAGCAAATACACACAGACCAGAACCGTGAGCCGGTCCCAGGAGCGACAACACAACGGACTGCAAAACCAGATCCACACAAGAACCAGTACAAAGAGAACCTGAGAGGAACACAGCCCGCAGGGAATGGATCAGTCATGTGGGCACATTATATTCATAACCCCCATGGCACGTAGAGGCTTTATATGAACAATTAACACGTTTCCTTCATCACCTTTTCATCCACCAAACACATCAGTCAAAGACAAACACAGTGCTGTGATCTCAGCTGATTTCCCTGTCGTCTGATCACACAGAGAGGAAGTCAGGCGCATATTCATCTCAGCATAGAGAGTGTGTGGAGGGAAAACCTGACCAGTCTCCTCGACTCTTCCAGTGGCAAATCATGACAATTATAGTGTTGAGTTACTGACTTCATATAATATATAATAATTGTAATGAGGATGATGATGTAGAAAATTTCAAACCGCAAAAAAACCATGATGAGCATGATGGGAAATGATCTCAAAGGAATCTAAACTGTGCCCAGTTCAGGGGTTGCATTTGAAGATTGTCCATTTCACAGGCTCCTTCAAATGTGGCTGAGAAGTGCATCCTTCATTTCCTCGGCAACGGAGGCTCCAACAGGTGGATCCTTTGTGGTCCAACATTTCCCAAGATTCCTTGCACACTGGTAATGAAAATAATATGTCAGCAAACGTGTGTTTCAGCTCAGTAACGGTACAACTGTTAAAACCAGGGACCTTAAAACTTGTTGTCACGGTTGCTAGGCAACAGAAGCCATGCTTCATGATGCAACGGTGAAGGCGGCCACAGCTGTAGACGCACAGTGAAAATCCTCCACAGGCCAGACCGTCTCCTTCTGGTTCAGTCTGCGTGGTCTGTGACAGGGTTAGGGTTGGACCGCGGCCCCTGAACTGGGACCCAGCTGCAGGTAGTGACCCTGCAGGATCCCCAGTCCTCACAGAATCTTCCACTGAGACTAAAAGCTGTGACCTGTGACATATTGTCTTCAGTGAACTAAATTAAACTCTGCTCACTGATTCGTTTAAAGTAGAAATACATGAATCAAACTCACTAACAGCCTTATTTCTGTGATTAACTACATTATAAACATTTATCAATTGCTCATAAACACTAAATGGGTGGGTGGATGAAATAATGTGTGGCTAATTTTTCTGACAACAGATTAATCACCTCAGTTCTCTGCAGCGGTTCCTTTTAAAAGAATGAGTCTGCGGGCGATTTAAGAGAAGAGAAGCTGATTAAACAACAGTGTTTGTGTGAATGGCAGAGGGACGGAGGAGCTGGGGGGAGCGGGAGGATCAGTGCAGATAAAAGACTGATATCCAGGGAATTAGATCAAAGTATGATGACAGCAGATGACGGAGGAAGAGGCAATTTGAGGATGAGGAACAGAAAAAGGAGGAAATGGAAGAGAGCAGGGAGAGATCAGAAAGATGAGATCAGATAGACGGGGGGGCCACAGAGAGGGGAAGCAAGATCAAACTTCCATTTGTCTGTTTTCTGACACACTTTGTGTTCATTAAAGGACAGAGGACAGCGTCTGTCCGAGGTTAAACCCGCGTCTTCCTGTTTAAACTGCCTGTTTTCTGTGGTGTCAGAGGGTTGAACTCTGGGAAACTTTGGACTTTTGATTGTAAAGTTTGACGGTGTGTTCGGTGAATCGCTGTCTGACTCTTTCATTACAGCCGCTCAGACTCATCTGAGAAGATATGTGGAGATTTGATTTCTGATTCTCCCACATCACTGAGGTGTCTGCCCGGCGTGTGGTGTGATGTTTGTTGTTTGTCGCTCCATTAAACCACGCTCGAATGGCGATCATTACCCTATTAAGTGTGTGTGTGTGTGTGTGTGTGTGTGTGTGTGTGTGACTGAAGCACTCAGGGACACATGCAGGGACAACTGAAAACAGACAGGAGAAGAAGACACCCATTTAAAGCCAAGACAGATGTAGAACAGAGAAGAGATCAAACGTCATAAATCCTGGTTATTCATGTAAATATGTACATACATATATATATATATATATATATATATATATATCACTGCAGCTGCCCCGGGGCCCCAAAAGCCACAGTTTCAGTACATAATGTGATTCTTTGCAAAATGTGCAGCACTAAAGTACAACAGGTCCTCCGTCCTCCGTCCTCTGTCCTCTGTCCTCCATCCTTCTCTGACCTAATGTAGGAAATGACAGAAATAGAAGAAGACAGAGCAACACCATAAAATAAACTATCACCTTTATGACAGAATAAATCAGTGGAGACAGAACGATGGTGTGAAACGATGTAAAGAACCAACAGGAAACCGCTCGGATAAGATCCTCACACTTTTGAAGGAGTGTGATTCAGCAGTTCTCTCCTCTCTCCTTATCAACATGCGGCAGATCTGAAGGCAGATCAGGGTGAAACGGAGGCTGCTTCAGAGCGTCGCTGGCCTTTCTCACAACTTCACTTAACTCTTGGAGAGAGGAGAGCGATGCAGGTGAACAACGGCTGAGAGAAGTGAGAAGATAATTCACTTCCCTGCAAATCGATTTGATACACTTGTGAAAAGCTTTGATATAAAAAAAAAACAGTTTTCAATGATTTTAATCCCTTTGAGACACAGAACTGGGACAAAAACAGTAAAATTGAGAGTGTTTGCCACATCAAAGCATGACAGATGATCAGGCTGCACACAATTGTTCTCAGGAAAATAAACCGTTTGAGAAGCTCGAAGACGACACAATGTGTATAATTATTGGTTTATCAGAATGAGAAGTCTGACTGTGGCTGGAGGGAGGATGGGGAGTGGAGGCTTTGCAGTAATCTGTGCAGGGATTGGTCTAAACTCTCCCCGGAGGGAGTCATGTACAGAGGGGAGGCTGCAGGCAGCAGCATTAGTCATGGGGAGCTCGCTGCAGCTCCTCACCTCTGCTCTGAGTTCCTGGCGGGACCAAAGCTCACCGACGGCCCGGACGGTGCAGAGGCTTCATCGCCTGCTGTTCCTGCTGCTGGCGTGGACACAAAAAACTGCAGCGCACGCCACACGGAGAGCAGAGGGCGCGAGGGGAGGTGACTCAGCCCGTGCAGACCACAGTGGAGTCAGAGGAATCCGGTGGAAAACTGAGTGTATTTCTCAACAGAAAACCTCTCTGAAGTCCTTGTTCATGTCTCTGCTGCTTTTGACTGGGGGCTGTTTAGCCACAGTAGCAGCTGTGAACTGAGGACTGGTTTTAAACTGGTACCAGCTCCTGATTGGTCACCAGCAGCAGGTTTGAACTTCAGTTCTTTCTGTTTGCTCACAGAGAAATTAACTTTTCCCCTAAGCTTTAGATGTCTGCTGTTCATTTTTAAATGCTTCCTGAAATCTACTCAGTCGTTTCTGAAACTAGCTGCTCATATTATTCAGAGTCAGTGCTGTCGACCTTTCAGCCGGTCAGATCACAGCCTGATGAGCTCTCTGATACGATGAGCGAAAGAGAAGAAAGAGCAGAAAAATAAAGAAATGAAAGCTATACATCTGTAGTGTCTCTACTTAACTACTATTAGGATAACATAAGTACCCATGTCAATAATGTCCTTACAATAACACGTCCAGCGGCTTTTGGGATGTAATTGCTGGTCAGACATTCATAGACTGCAGTTGAACAGTCAAAAAATAATCTCCTGTCTGGCCACTTCTCCTCGACCTCATGAGGTCAAAGAAAGATGTGATGGAGAATTCATCTGAGGAAAATAAGATTTTTTTTACGTGGAGGATAAATACTTCTTTCCTAAACACAAAAACAAACAGGAGTGAAACATTGATGAGATAAAAACACAGGAATATGACCCAGGAGAGCGGTGTTCGATTCCCATGTGACAGTAGCAGTTTATGTTGTTTCTATTCTCCATGACCGTTCGCTGTTATTATTCGTCTAATGTTGAGGAAGAACTTATTTTAACCCAAATCACCATCTTTACCTAAACCTGACCAAGACATGACTGTTATTATAGTAACCATGGCGAAAAAAGTAGGTATGTTTCTCTTGGTATAGTTTATCATTGTAACCATGACAACCAAATTCTGGTACACCTGGCACCGTAGGGGGGCTACTTCAGGAGATGCTGCTGTGGGTCGTATCAGAGCGTTGACTGTTGCTCAGGTTGGTGAATCTAAATTACAACTTCCTCAAACGTCTCGCTGTCTGTGACCTGCCTGTGATGTCACACAGCCTCGGAGCGTCTCCTCCGGGACGTCTCCGCCACGCTGCTCATTTCTGGTCATGCTGATAGTTTTGGACTTTGTGTCTATGATCATCAAGTTTACATCGAAATGCAATTATAAAGTCATTAAGACAATAATGTGGGAGAGGCAGAGCTCAAGTAAACAGCAAACTCCAATTATGTTAATGTGATTGACTTGTTAATCAGAGTAAACATAGACACTATCATAATGTATGTGGAGTTCAGTGACATTTTCATCAGCTGAAACAACTACACATCTATGAGTTTTCAGAATAATCTGTATTGGAGATGTTAAAATGTCTTTATCAGGTTGATTTTCCCACCAAACTGATTTATTTTCCTTCGATCAACTAAAGAACATCAACGTCGCCTCAGCTCAGATAAAGTCACTGAAACGGTTCCTCATGTGTGAGGAGAAAACATAACTGTCTCTGAGAATACTGATGTAGTCATGTGTGAATGTACCGTCAGGAGAGAGAGTTTACCACAACAGGACGAGAGACAGCTGAGGACATGGTGTGAGCGATGTGTTCAAACACCGAGTTTCACAGTGTGAAATCATGTGAGATAAAGAGAAGCAGCTTTTACATTTTCTACATTTCATCCCGAGCTGAAGATAAGAACAAACTGTTCTCATCCTTGTGCACCTCTGCCTCCGAAAAATAATGGTGTTGAGAATCACGGTGCTGCCGCGTGTCGGGACAGATTTAATGTTGACTATCAGGGATGTGAGGGGTGGGGGGGGGTCATTCCACATACTACCCTGGGGAGTATGTGGAGTGATTGTGAAGCTGATGAACAAAGACAGAGATTATGATTTGATTAAAAACATATATCCACACATTTGTGTTCAGGAGGAAAATACACACACAAATAAACCTTTGTGTTGCCCCTGAAAGTAGTTAGCTTCAAGTAAAGTGGATAAATGGCTGAAACACATTTAATTATACAAAAGTAATTTTAAATGGAAATATTCAGCTAAAAGCTCTTGACTATAAGAAACAACAGGGGCTTGATTTCTGCTGCAGTATTTTCCATGTTTGACTTTTAGGATGAGAACTGACCTGTGAGCTTTATTAATGTAATGCTATCTCAGTTAGCAAGTGTGACTGCAAATCCAATGAAGAGCAGGACAGAGCCGCTAACTTTAGCCTAAACACTGACATTAGCATCAGAGCCGACTTCCACACATCAGGTGTTTCTAACATGACCTTTAACCTCACAATTTGTTGTTAGCAAATGATATGCTAACTCTTTGTCTTAGGAAATAGTGCTACATTACTGCTAGCATTAGCAGCTAATGCTAGAGCAGAGGAACACTGTTGATATTCATAGGAAGATAAATTGGTGGTTCTAAGAACCAATGTAGTTTTACATCTCCTCTCTCAGGCTTCTCTCTGTAGCTCCAGTAACAACAGGCCAGTCAGCCAATCAGAAGAGAGGATCTGAGCCTCTTTTCTTTTTGTGACATCACAAAGTTGCAGAAGTCCTGACGGCTGGTTTTAAGGCTCAGTTTCTGAATACAGGCTGTGTGCATTTCTCTGTGGACTGAGGCTTTGATACTTTCACAGTATTAATATCGAACCTAGACCTGCTTTATAATCACAAACACATGGACATCTACCTTTAGACTGGATGGAGCTTTAAGTATAACAATTAATTAGTGAGCAGAAATATTGAACAAACGAAGATTTTTTAGATTTTTTTTCATCATATAGAGTGAACAACATGACATTGTGTTGTCAAATGCTCTGTTCCACAGCTGGATTGTAGTTGTTTAAATTATTAGAAAAGTCAGTGTGATTTTGAATGAGGTTTGTCTGGAAGCTCCAGTTTGACCTCAGGTCTCTGTACAGCGACTACAGCTCCATCTCCACTGCTTCAACAGGTGGACAATTACAAACACTGACACACACTGTGAGCAGACATTGTTGCCAAGCTGTGATTGGACAGTTGTCACAATTAGGGGGAGGGGTTTAGCAAATGATCATTTGTGATACTCCTCTGAAAAAGATGATTTCTGTCGGCCTGTCTTCTGCCCTCTCCTCCATCTCCTTTTATTGTCTCATTTGCTTTCTTCTCATTTCTCTGCTCTCCTCAGTTCTCTCTCTCTGTTCTCAACATGTGCTCATTGTTGATGTTAATTGAGGATTCAGGCTGTGCTGTTTGATCTCAGCCGATATGAGTCTGTGCTGCCTCCGAGATGAGATGTTTTATGAGAAAGAACATATTTGATTCTCGTGCAGCCATAGAGGCTAAACCAGTCATTATTCCTGTCAAGTGTGTGTGTGTTTGTGTGTGTGTGTAATGGGAGGATGAGAGAGGGAGGGGAAAAGAGATTTGTTTTCTTTATCCTTAATGAGTATACACATACTCAGCTGAGCGTTGCCAAAGAAGAAACTGAGAATAATTTCAGCCCTAATCACTGTAATTACTGTGTGTTTGTGTGTGTTTGTGTGTGTGTGTGTGTGTGGGTGTGTTTGTGTGTGTTTGTGTGAGTGTGTGTGTGTGTGTGTGTGTGTGTGTGTGTGTGAGACCAGCCCTGCTTTACATAACATATATACCATAATATGTATATGTGCTGCTGGTTTGTACGAAGGAGAGCTCATTACATAAAGGTGCTTCTCATTTACATAAACCTCATCATACCCATCATCCTATGCTTTGTTGAAGTGTTGTGTCAGGTCACAGTCGAGACAGGGAACATGGAGCAGAGAGTTCATATGGAGGCAAAGAAAAACTAAAGGCTCAATGTGAAACTTATTCCTAGAGACTGAGGTTTGGGTTAATAATGGCTGAATATGTCACACTGAAATTTAAACGCTGCTGAGTTTATTGCATTTAAATGTTTTCATTTGAAAAACAACATCCTGTAAACATGAAAACAGCTGTAAAAAAGAATCATGAATGTGGCTCCTGAACAGACGATGGCAGACTGTGGTCGGGCTGCAGCTGTCCTCAGGTCGGCTGTGGCATTTCAGCCGTGCTCAGTGTAGAATTAAAAGGCCTAATGTGTGCCAGGAAAACATTTCCCACATCATTACACCAGCAGCATCAACCCGACGCTGACACAAGGCAGGATGGATCCACAGGTTCAGGTTTAAGCTCTCACCATCTGTATCGAGCAGCTGAAGTCCAGGCCCATCAGAGCAGGTGATGTTTAGGTGAGTGTGAGCTGACAGGAGAAGGTCAGCACAGGTGTTGGGCCTTAATAATTCACACCATGAATTCAAACACAACTTTATTTACATGAAAAGTCACACACACGCACACGTTTGCTGTCCTGAGAGTTGTGTAGTCAGCAGTTTTTAAAATGAGCCGATAAACATGGAAATTTGGCCACTAAAGTTTCTCTGCTTCCAAACGATCAATATCACCACTGTTACCCAGAGGTGGACCACTCAGCAATAAGGCCTTGTGTGTGTGTGTGTGTGTGTGTGTTTGTGTGTGTGTGTGTGTGTTGGTGGATGTTAGCGCAGATGCTGCTACAGCATCAGTGACATCAGAACTTGAGAGTATTTCTTTATTGAAAGAAGAGCAGAGAACGACACTGAAGACTCTTCTCAGTGGAAAAGATGTTTCACTCCTCTCCTGACTGACTTTGCTGATCCGATGAGAGAAAAAAAAAAAAAATGACAAGGAAACAGAATCTGATTGGTTGAAGTTGGACAGTGATAGACAGATGGTTCATCCAATCACCTGCCAAGTATTTTTTGCCCTTTTCCAAACAGTTTCCCAGATGGTTCTGTGTAACGAACCATCTGCTGCGTCAGGTTGGTCTGGACTTGACTTGTTGGTTCACCAGAAAAACTCGAACTCCTCGGAGCCATAACTCAGTTAAACCTGAACTCTGAGACATGAAACACATATTTTTAGATTCAGAATAATTTACACTTTCTAAGATAACTTGTAGGTGAATGGACAGAAACACAGACCCTCCCTCTACCTGCAGAACTTCATTCCGAATCCTCTTGTTTCTAAGTTTCCTTCAGTATCACAGTGATCCAGTGACAGTTGTCTGAACATCCATGGGTTCACTGCAAACAGGAGCTGATCACAGCTGATTCAGCTGCTGTTAATGGGGAGTGTTTGCAAAAATGTAAACAGTAGCAAAAAAGCTTTGGCTAAAAAGTGCTCAAGTTGCAGCCTGCAGCAGACTCACTGAACCCATGGCAACGTGGACCTGAAGCTGAGGGGAGTCCAGCAGTGTCAGGCTTTAAAAGCCCTGCTCTACAGTAAACTCCAACAAAATAAGTGAAAATTTTGAAGAAGAAAAAAATCTTTCCACTAGTAATTATATTCAGACATTTATCCACAGAGGAGTTGGAGGAGGGAAAAGTCTTTTCCAGCATCAAAAACCTTCAGTTTGCAAGAAATAAATCGGTTGTGACAGTGTGAGATCTGATTTTGAATTTGTTTTTTTGGAGCTGTCCTCTACAATCGCTCATATTCCCACTCACACATTTAAAACACATGCTGTCCACATTCATATGCATGCTCTTCTCACACTCGCCAGACTCCCGGTGACTGTTTCTGTGTGTGCATCTGTCAGGCAGCTGAGAATGAGATGAGTAAACAGCGAACAGTGGTGTCTCTCTGTGGAGCAATACTAATCAGCCTCCAGCTCGCTCATTAGCCTGCATGCTAAATACCTTGCTCATTAGCCTGCATGCTAAACACATCAGTCATTAGTCAGACTGGTAAATTAGCCATTTATTTGACTTCATGTTAAATACCAACGTCAGTGTTAAATGTGTAATTTAGCAGGCTGAACTCTAAGCACCTCTGTGATTAGGCGCTTGCTCGGGCCAGTTACCGGACAGAATACTTAAAGCCTGACATATTAGCATGCATGCTGAATAGCTCCGGTCAATACTAAGTGCCCCGATCTATTAGCTTAAAGGATGTGGCAATCTAGTCCGAGCAATTACTAAAACACTGCCTGGTCGTTGTGTGCCTGAACGACTGCACCTTACAAATTCTGCTCTTCCAGCAGCTGAGCCCAGAGCTGTGGGCAGTCCTGCAGGTACGCTGTGTTTTTATTATTGCAAGACTGTTTTTTGTAACCTATCACCTGTCCTGGTGAAAGTCTTAAAAACCATGAAGCCAACCTCAGCTGGTTTTAAATAAATTATGTGTCGTATGGAAAATGTTTTTAGGAGCCTTAGATTTAATTTGGTGAAAACATATTTAATTGTCATGAGCAGGGCAAGTTTTCCAGATGGTTTCCTTCAATATTTAGTAAAATGTCATGTAATATTTTGTCTGTGTTGATCTGTTTTGGCAGGAAGGCTGGATTCTGACAGAACGCCTCAGCATGAGCATAATACAACAGTTTAAAAAAGAGTTTTAGTCCGACTCGCTCTTTATCCGACCTTAAAGGTCCATATTTTAACTTCTCCAGTGTTTTATCTGAAGTGTTGATCTCCATCAGAAGATATATTTGTGGTTTAAGAACCAAAAACTATCTCAGTGTAGTTTAACATCTCCTCTCTCAGGCTTCTCTCTGGAGCTCTGGTAACAACAAGTCAGACTGTTTTCTGACTGATCCAATAAAGCATCTACCTTTAGACTGTGTGGGCCTTTAAACACTGAATTGTAACATTGTGTAGATATAGATCAGAATCAGAATCAGAATCAGAATCAGTTTTATTGCCAAGTATGTTTTCACATACAAGGAATTTTTTCTGGTGATTGGTGCAATTGATCAGCAACAGTGGGGCTCTCTAGCCTTGTTGATGAGGCTAATAGCAGATGGGAAGAAGCTATTTTTGTGGCGAGAGGTTTTGGTCCTGAAGGACCGCAGCCTCCTGCCAGAGGGGAGTGTCTCAAAGAGTTTGTGTCCAGGGTGGGAGGAGTCAGCTACAATCTTCCCTACACGCCTCAGAGTCCTTGAGGCGTACAGGTCCTGGAGGGACGGAAGATTGCAGCCAATCACCTTCTCAGCAGAGTGGATGATACGCTGCAGTCTGTTATTGTCCCTCTCCGTGGCAGCAGCGTACCAGATGGTGATGGAGGAGGTGAGGATGGACTCAATGATGGAGGTGTAGAAGTTCACCATCATAGTCCTTGGCAGGTTGAACTTCTTCAACTGCCTCAGGAAATACATCCTCTGCTGAGCTTTTTTGATGAGGGAGCTGATATTTAGCTCCCATTTGAGATCCTGTGTGATGGTGGTTCCCAAGAAGCGGAAATGCTCCACGGTAGCCACGGGGGAGTCGCACAGGGAGATGGGAGTGGGTGGGGCTGGGCTCTTCCTGAAGTCCACTATCATTTCCACTGTCTTCAGAGCGTTTAGCTCTAGGTTGTTCTGCCTGCACCAGGTCACCAGACGCTCAGTCTCCCACCTGTAGGATTTAGATAGATTTGTATTTTGTTGATTTATTACCTAATGTGAATGTTTAAGATCTGATGTCCAGTGATTTCTGTTTTGATCTATTTTCTCTCTAAATATATACAGTATATATAATTTAGTTTGTGCTTGTTGAATTTAAAACATGTGGAAATGTTTTTTTATTCAGGCCCTTTATTTAGATTCATCTAGAGGCTCTATTTCTGTGCAGACTGAGCTTTAATGTGGCTGCATGTCCGTCGGGTCACTGATGAGCGCTGGTTGCTGATAGCCTCGTCATTAGAAGTTGGAATCAATGATTGCATAGGAGTTGTGAGTGTGCTGCTTCCACACTTTTTGTTTCCAGCAGAATTCATCCTGATTACTGAAGCACCAACTTAACTATTATGGACACTGAACTATAACTACTGTGGCATTATCAGAACAAATCAGCCAAATTAAAGGACAAATTAAAAGCCCTTCAAATTAAGAGACAGAAGACCAAGACACGTTATTGTGTAGATGCCGCTCTGAATCACCCAGAAGTATTTCCTGATCCGACCCCTTTCAGCAGGACCACTTCATTTGTCACTTTTACAAATCAGTCACAAAAATAAAAGCATTTCCTGATCTTTCATCACGATGGTGAAGGTTTTTTCAGTTTTAGACACCAACACATCTTGTTGGGGTCAGAACCTAATATCCATGCTTTTAAGGTTGGGGAACGATGTTTAAAGGAATCTGTTGGTAGGAAACAGGAAACAAACGGTGGTTTCTGGGGTCAAGGTGTGACCCCCGCCTGTTGACTTTGTGGCTGTCACCACAGAACATCAACATATGTTCTTCTTAATTTGCTTAGATGACAGATGCTGTTGTTTGGGAGAACAGTCTCAGTTCTCATACTGTCATCTCATTTGGCAGACATAACATACGCTGCAGTCAGGATGTGGTTTACAGTGTTGTATGGATCCCATACTGTGCTGCTATATACAGCTTTAAGTCCATCTAATACTGAGGACGTGTGGTGAGTGCTGTACCGCCTGCTGAAAACATGTTCCAGCAAGAACAGCTGAACCTGTGCTTGTTTCTGTGTCAATATGTGAGCGACTGTCTGCCTGCAGTGTTGACAACTACAACAACATGACAGACCTGCCGGCCTGGAAGCTGCTCTCTCAGCGCCGCCGTCCTGTTGTTCGACTGTCGTCTCCGTATGGTCATCATTGTTGGCACGCCACACGTGTCTGTGGTGGTGGACGGAGCTGGTGGGTGCTGCACCAGATCTCTGTGTGAATACAACTGAATACGACTGGAGCAGCTTGAATGGAGCTGAATCACCTCTACCTGTGAGGAGCTGCTGTAGAACAGTGATCTCCAGCTGTTTGTGTCTGACCCGCCGCCCTCCTCCTGGTCACATGGGCTCAAATAACAGTTACATCACTGATCTTACTGAACTGTATCCTGCTAGGTTGGATGGTGGGTCCTGATGGGCGGGGCTTGGCGGATGGTTGAGGGCGGTGACTGCTTTGTTGTGACATCACAAAAACCATCCCAGTGTAGTTTTACATCTCCTCTCTCAGGCTTCTCTCTGGAGCTCTAGTAACAACAGGTCAGTCAGCCAATCAGAAGAGAGGATCTGAGCCTCTCTTCTGATTGGCTGACTGTTTTCTGAGTGATCCAATAAAAATATAGCAGATTTCAGGTAAACACTCAAACCAAATCCTGCAAAGTTGGATGGTGGGTCCAGGTGGGCGGGACTTGGGGCATGGCTGAGGGTGGTGACTGTTCTGTTGTGACATCACAAAGTTCCAGAAGTCCTGACGGCTGGTTTTAAGGCTCAGTTTCTGAATACAGGCTGTGTGCATTTCTCTGTGGACTGAGGCTTTGATACTTTCACAGTATTAATATAGAACCTAGACCTGCTTTATAATCACAAACACATGGACGTCTACCTTTAGACTGGATGGAGCTTTAAAAAACGAAGCTGCTTTTGTCTTAATTTAAGAAACCATTGTTATGGATTTTGGTGATAATTCTGACTCTGTTAGAAAAGGCAGATGTGCTTTTCTAACAATTACTAAGGGTCAGGAATTAGTGAAGGGCCAGGTACAGTTTAAATTTCCATTTGTTTTTAGTTCCTTTAGTAATTTGACATCTACATTGTGTAGACATGTTTTATACAGTGACTGAAGATAAATGATGACGATGGTAAACTGAAGCTGCAGCAGTTGGTAGATGACAACAACAGTCACATGACAGGATAGAGAGCAGAAGAAGAGGTGTGGTGAAGATGGCAGCTGCAGGATGTTTAGGGGTGGACACTCTCTCCTCTCCCCTGTCAGTAATAATTAAAAGGGGGCAGTGAAAGCTGAGAGGAGCACTGGGGAGGAGTGCAACTAAGCACTTTGTGATTTCTCAAATTCAGCTTATTTCACACACCTTGACACACACACACGCACATACTCCTCCACATGCAAGCAGGCAAACTGCATGTGTGCATCTTTGGCTCGTGCAGGAGACGCAGTGCAGCACGGCTTCGTCTAACCAGCCGCTCACAGCCGTCGCCCCGCCGCCACGTCCGTCTGATCCTCCTCAGAAATGAGGTGTTGTAATGGTCTCACAGTTAAATTGGTTTGTATCAGCTTTTCTTCAGAATCGTTCTAATGCAATCAACATAATTCAACCCACACGAGCATTTCATTGCACATCTGCTGACAGCTGTGTCTCAGACAAAATGCTTTTATATAGATTTGTTTTGACTAATATGTTCTGGGGGAAATTAAGTGGTCGGCCCGGCCCGGTGTGACAGCTGCACGCTACAGCGCAGCAGTAGGTGGAGGTGAGGAGGGAGGGATAAAGGTGGGTGTAGAGAGCTGAGGACTCTGGGTCTCTCTCCCTGTGACTCACATGTTGTTTGGATTTTGCTGCTGAAAAACCAACATCAGTGTCAGTGCATGAAAAAGTTGTGTGTGTATGTAGATGACAGGACGTTCAGGGTGTGGAGGTCAGGGTGGTGAGGGACATGTAGCATATCTGACCGAAAGTTCAGGTCCCCTCACAGACCTGTAATTCACCTTCACCTTTTCATTGGCTGTAATCACAGTCTGCCTGACCTTAACCTTTTTGAATTAAATAAAGGAGCCACATCATCGACTGAAATTTATATCTTTAAAGATAAAAAAAATTATTATTAAAAAAAAAACAAATTTGTTTATTGGCTCAAAATAGGGATGGAAATGAGGCACAGGGGTGGCCTTCATGTGTTGGGGGTCAGGAGTAACAGTGACGCTCTGAGCTGTGACTGAACTGTGTGTTTACTGCTGTTTTATTATTTCAAAGGTTTTTCACCTCTGAAATAAAGGAGCCACATCATCGTGATCTGGGAATCACATGAAACTAAAGATAATTTACATCTTTAAAGGAACTGAGAGCGAATCCTGAACACATGGAGCCGGGTCCTGGTCTCTAGATCCCACAGTCTGAGAGACTCAGAGCTGAGTTAACTAACTGTCCTTCACTCTTTGACAGTCGAACAAGAGAAATAAACTGTGAGTTGTACGACTCACAGGCTGCTGCAGCGCAGACGTCTTCAGTATTTCACTAACAAACAAAGGAAAAGGTCGTCACTGCTTCAACAAACTGAACTGTTCGTACAGCTGTAATGAAAACTACAGTCTCAGTGTCCACATGTAGGACCTGAGCCAACAGGAGGAGGAGAGAGAACCATGAAGAAGATCTGATATTATCAAAATAAAAACATCATGTGTGTCAGCGAAGCCTTCAGCCAATCAGGACAAAGTGCTGTCGTCACAGAGGTGGTTCAGGAGGGAACCTGCAGCCGCCTCGGTCCTGCAGGGTTTTAGTGTCATGTGACGTGGTGACGTTCTGCAGCGTGTCAGAGAATTTCTAACCAGCGTGCACCATGTGACCTGTGACCTGTGACCTGTGACCTCGTGTGTTCTAAAACAATAACGTGTGTGTGTTTATAGTGGTAATGACGGTGTTACAAAATCCATGTTGTGGCAGGTGACAGTGATGGAACGTGGTGAATTAGACAGAGATCGTGGTTTTGGATCAGGTTTCTAACATGTAACAGTCACAGGGGCCATTTCTCTGCAGTGCACACTGGTGTTTTTAATAGCAGGAGATTTTGATGGTGTGGTGTTCGTACTGTTACCTGAGTGAGTGGTCCTGCTCCCCTGTGAGACACAGATCCAGATGTTGTGAGGGTCTGAGAGGTGAGATCGTTCCTCCACCTTCTCCACCTCCTCCACCTCCTACACCTCCGTCTCTAGAGTCAATAACTGCAATGAAAAACACCTCCAGCAGGAAAATACACAAGTGTTACTCATAACCTTCTTCACATTTTCCTTCGACCTGAGCGGTGAACTGCCAGGTGTGTGCAGAGCATCACTGAGTGTGTATGTGTGTGTGTGTGTGTGTGTGTGTGTGTGTGTGTGTGTGTGTGTTCATGCCTGCAGGTGAACATCTCCCCTGTTTATCATCACTGCCCCCTTCCCCCCGTCAGGCTGAATCACCTGTACACTAACACACTCTCTCTCACTGCCTCACACACACACACACACACACACACTCCTGGTTTCATAATTGGAGAACATGTCTGTGATAATTAGCCTTCAGCAGAAACAGTGAGTGCTGTCATTAAACATGTGACTGAGCAGGACGTTTAAAATGATGTCACCGCTCCATGACCTGATCACATGATCTGTGTCGTCAGACTGATTTTATCCTTCAGATATAAAATCATTTATTTCTTAGTTTGTTTCCACCTTCACACAAAGACACAGAACCGTTTCTCCTTCCTCTCGACTTCGCGTGTTCGTTCAGTCTTTAAAGACGTTTGAAAACTCGACAGCAGCAGCTCTTGTGTCCCCGTCACCGTAAACCTGTGGTTTCCGATGGCAGAACAGGTTCACACAGTGTTGGTGATCCGTGCATGGACCAGACTCTCAGCTCTTCACTGTTGATGCTTCATGGTTCAGACCTGGAGAATGATGATTGGTTATTACTTAACCCAATCAGGAAACATCCATGTTGACCGTAGGTACGTTTCCACAGGAACATGTGTTACGTTATATTCTGGCTCATTGTTGCGTCGTCACCTTTTCCAGCTTCATCACTTCTGTTGCTTCAGTGATTTATTCAGTCTGTGCTGGTGTGTTTGAGGGAATCCAGTTGTTCATAATCACCTTCTCTGTGACCAAACAATGAGAGGAAGATATTTCTGTTCTTATTCTGTTCTTAGAAGCAGCTCTGCTGAGGTGATGTAAATCTCCCAGAACATGTTGGAGGTGTGAGTGGACATGTGAGTGTTGGTCATCGCCTGCTTTGTTATTTCAAACCAGAGCTCTTTCATTTTAATGGAATTTTAACTCAAAGAAGTCAAAGACTGGATACCAGTTTAAAAAAAATTCAAGCTGAGATTTTTATGAAATTATTGTTTATTCCTGTTGATTTTTATCTGTCTTGTGGTTTTGTTTGGTGACTATAGTGTTTTTTATTTTACTATATTCATGCATATGCATTTTTATGCATATGTGAAGCACTTTGGAACTGTTTTTTTAAGAAGTGCTATATAAATTAGGTTTATACTACTACTACTACTACTACTAATAATAATAATAATAATAAATACATAAAAAAACTGCTCCAGTTGATAAAAGTCAGACACAGATTTGTTTGTCTTTCTGGTTTTGTCCAAATCGACGTCTGTTTTTTCTGGTCAGAGTACAAACCTCCATCACCTCCACCCCCACACTCCCCACCGCTCCACAAGAACACATCCTGCACTGACACTGGCTGTTGGCAGGTTTAATGAGCACTGCTGAATCCTCCTGGTCCGAGGATCCTCTGCTGCGTCTCCTCGTGTTAAGGATGCAAAAAGCAGCTCCACCAAAAGCAGCCGCTGCCAGTAAATTGCAGACACAGAGCAGCACTTTTGCCAATACCTCTGCCTGTTTTTAGTATTCCTTCCATCTACCCTCAGCACCGATCTATGGACATTACGCCGACCGCCAAAAATAGGCACAGTCTGCTCTCACATCCAGCATTTATTTAGAGAGGTTCCTACTTTAAAAGCCTGATAGGAAACCCTTCCCCTGGAGAAGTCAACATATCTCTTTTCCTTTTTTTTCCCATCAACACACAGAATCAATAGCTGCTGTCTTTGCTCCAGCACATGAAGGGGGATCACTTTCAGGTGGAGCTCAGGAGAGCCGTGCCTCTCTGTTGATGCGTTCAGTTGTTGCTCCACTTGCCTTGTTTATCTCTCATGAAGTATTATTTCTCTCCGTAAGAGTAAATTAGTTGAAACTCCCCGGGACATGATGATCTCAGCTCTGTAACTATGGGCGGGAGCCGTGCCAGAGGAGCGGTGGGAGGGAGCGACGCTGCTAAATGCCAGACAAATGCTCACGGGGTGGCAGAGAGACTGCGGAGAAATTTAAGGCAGTGTTGAAACGGGACTGGAGTAAATGAGCAGTAGAGTTTTTCTGGCATGCTAATATGCGGCGCTAAGATTAAAAACAAGACACCAAATGAGCAGAAGTTGTTAGTTTGGAGATCCTGGCACGGCGCGGCGTGCTCCCGGAGATGCCAATGAAAATGTCACGCTGCCTCTGAATGCAGTGTGAATAAGCTTCTCTCTGCTGAGTGTTTACCTGCAGGATAAAGGGAAATGTTGGCTGTTGGGAGCAATCTCCCATAATCCTCAGTCCATTTCCTGTTAAAGGTAAAAAAGAAAAACAAGCTCTTTGATCAGCAGGCAAAGCTAAGCTCGTGCATCAACGCCACATTTAGTGTTTGTGGAGTCACTTCAGGAGTTCGTTCAGAGGAAAGTTAGTTCCTTTCTGTCCCAGAATAAACAGCAGCACTTTAACTTTCTGTAAACAGGCGATGTGCAGAAACAGCTGTGTCAACAGGAAGTGTGTCTTCACTGAACATCAGCTGAAAAATGTCTGTCCTGTCCCGTCCCTGCATCAGTGTTTGATTGACAGTTGTATTGATCAGTGAGAGAGCTCTGTTTGTAGTGAACGACCTCCCCCAGCACTGATCACTGAACAAGGTAGAGCTTCAGTTTGGCCCTAATCATCCACCAAACAGTTAACAAGCCAACATGTGGCCCCTGCACATGTGGGCCCCCTAGGCTGCAGCTCACACCCTGGTTTTATGGTAACACAATGAGCCAATAAAAGGCAACAAAGAGGAACACAAAAATCAGACACAACAACTTTTACATTCTCAAAAAAACACATTCAACACAACGAGGAGAAGCACGATATAAACAAAACACTGCATGTTAACAAAACATGTGAGTTTACACAACAGGAGATTTTTAACACTGAGCTGCTTCCATCCGGAGGATCAGACCTGATCAGAGGTGAACATGTCACAGTGTGTCAAAGGCAACGCACTGCTGGGGTTAGATACACACACACACACACACACACCATGTGACACACGTTACATTCAGTATGACTAAAATAACATAAAACAGGACGTAAACAGTTTGATGTGAACACAGTTTAAAATAAAAACAAAGCGTCACGTTAGAACATGTTCAACACACTTCCTGTTTCCATGTGCAGCAGTAAAGCCCGACAGTGTCACTGTGTGTGACATTGCGACCCTCAGGTGTGTGTGTGTCTCTGGGAGGCCTCTGTGTGACTCTGCCTGTTTACTGTTGATGTGGCTGCAGACAGAGGAGTTGATGATGAGCTCCCCGCTGGCTCCTTCTGTTGCTGTATTGTCCTGAAGTGACATTTAGCCACTTCCTCATGCTGTTTGTCTTCTCACTGCAGCACAACAGCAAACAGACGTGATGAGAGGAATATCTGATGAAGTCGACACTGACGAAGCAAAATGTTGGTGAATGTGACGGAAACATTTCATGGAGCCTCAAAGTTTCTGCTGTTGTCAGTGTTTGGTTTACAGATGACTATAATCCTGACTATTAAAGGTCCCATATTGCGTAAAGTGAGATTTGTCTTTTTTATTATAAATACATTTTACACACTGAAGCAGGTCTAGGTTCTATATTAATACTGTGAGAGTATCAAAGCCTAAGTCCACAGAGAAATGCACACAGCCTGTATTCAGAAACTGAGCCTTAAAACCAGCCGTCAGGACTTCTGGAACTTTGTGATGTCACAACAGGGAGGTTCAGATCCTCTCTTCTGATTGGCTGACTGACCTGTTGTTACTAGAGCTCCAGAGAGAAGCCTGAGAGAGGAGATGTAAAACTACACTGAGATGGTTTTTGGTTCTTAAACCACAGATATATCTTCTGATGGAGATCAACACTTCAGATAAACCACAGGAGAAGATAAAATCTGTGAACTGTGAACACAACATTTACATGAGGTGTGATGATGAGTTTGTGGCCTGGAAAACAGAAACTATGAGATAAAAAAGGCTAAAAGGCAAATTTTGAGTGAGGGACCAGAACAGCCTGAAGCTATAAGATGACAGATCACCAGGCTGTGAAAAAACTGAAGAGAACAAATGACAAAGAAAAGCAGGATTTGAAGACACAACTGGATCTGAGCTTAGTGACAACACGACACAGCTCATATTAAACCACGTGTGATGTGTGATGTCTTCAGAATCAGCCAGACTAAGCTCATTTAATGTTTGCGACTGTTTCACTCGGAGTTGTTTTTCATTTTTTCTCGCAGTGATTGCTTTTGTTTGTTGTCCTTGATGCATTACAGAAGAGCACACAATGTTTTCTGGCAGTCAAACACAAACTTTTAGTGGGTGAAGCTCTGAAAACATGAGGAGTGATGACAGCCGGGCCTCAGTGCGGATGATGTTTAAAAGACAAATTACTCTCTGAGTGATCACACTGGAAATCTTCTGAAATCACAGCTACAACTGTGAAACTGTCAGATGTGACACTTCTCTTTGTGCAGCATGTTGCAGTTGTTGCATCACATCGTTCTCTGGTCCTCTAATGGCACAAAATAGGTGGAACAGAGAATCTGGTGTGGATGTATTGAGTGTTTTTTATTTCTTGTGCTAATGTTTGTCAGAGAACAGGAGACGGTCTCTTCACTGAACTCATCCCTGATATGTCTGATTTTTCATTGCGTCATTTATTGTAGTTTATTGTGAGTCCCACGGCTCATGAAGGTGTGTTTGAACACACACAGCTGCTGATACACATCACCTATAGTATGGAAGATTTAAAATACCTGAAAACAAATCAAATGTAGGAATGAAATCAAATAATTCAAATTATGTGACATGTATTTCCTTTTTACCTACATATTTGTTGTCTTGTAATTAAACAGAAAACATGTTGAAAGGAAAATGATTTTGAATGTCAGGAATACTGACATGTATTTCTTCATATCAGCTCCAGGCTTGAAACTTTATATAGTTGATTAAAAAACAAATATTACCAAATTGACGGCTCAAGGTCTAATTGTTCAGGTAACACATAGGTTTACTTTAAAATGTGAATAAATTGTAAAAATAAAGTATTTTCCAATAGTTCTGTAAATTCTAGGGACAGAAAAATCAACGTTTCCATAGAATGACTCTCACAGTACACAGAGATTTTAAAGCCTATATTTATTTACATTTTTGGCTAAATGTTATTTCATTAAAAATATGCTGAATTTTGTATCAGCAGCTCCTGATTGCAGTGAACCCATGGATGTACAGACAACTATCACTGATCACTGTGATACTGAGGAAAACGTAAAAACAGAAGGATTCTGAATGAAGTTCTGCACTTTGACTGGGTGTTTTTTCTTTGATTTCTATGTGGATATATGGAGGTTTAGTGGTGACGGACGTCAGAGATAATGACATCCTCGGACAGGTTAGGTCCCACTGAACCTGAAAATATGTGTATCATGTCTGAGTGTTCAGGTTTGACTGAGGTATGACTTCAAGAAGAAGTTCCCCACAACGATCAATAACATCCTTTTATGATACATTACAGGGTTAGCGTGTTGCTGTAGAAAATTTTGATAATACTGTGTATATAATAACGTGTATATAAAATGAAGAATGTAAAATTCAGCCCCACTTCAGTCATTTTCCTGCAGCTCCCAACATGTTTTTGGAAGGGAAATAAAACGGCTTCATCCTGCTGGAAGCTCTTTACACAGCAGCATGGATAATTTGACTTTGAAGGTAGTTTCCAGGTGGAGCCAGATGGTCAGGTGTGTACCTGGCATCACAGTTAAAGCTGCAGTTTGAGTGAGTTTGTGTGTGTGTGTGTGTGTGTGTGTGTGGTTGTGTGTGTGTTCCAGCTTAACACTTGTTTTTTGTGTTGTATTTCAGGGGAAGAGTTTTATGAGACGTCTCCGTACGAGCCGATCCATTTCTCAGAGGAATACCGACACGCGTCCATCATCTCAGGTAAAGCTGCCATGTTTCTGATGTGTGTGTGTGTGTGTGTGTGTGTGTGTGTGTGTTTACAGGAGGCTGACACACACTTATCAAGGTTGCAGCAGCAGTGAGAGATCTGAGTCTCTGGGATGTTGGGGAGATTACCAAGAAGAATACAAATCTGTGCGGTTCCCTGCTGATTGGGATGAACTGAGCCGCTCTCCCCACCGCTCGACCTGCTCCATCTGTGAATGCGTGAATGAATGTGTGTCTTTGTAATTACAACTGTGTGTGTGTGTGTGTGTGTGTGTGTATGTGTGAGTGAGTGGCTGTATGAAGCGATCCTTTCATGAAAACCTATTTTCCTTCCAAAATCTGTGTTTGCCACAACAGGTTGCTGGTTATTTAAAGGGCAGAGAAATAACCTTCCTTCATTTTTCCATTATATATCAGAGGCCTTGAAGACTCATGGTGCAGGTCTATATTATTACATGTAAATAATTACATCAGTGAATTTGTTCCTGTGGAAACAGTTCTCTGGAGCTTTGTCAAGGTTTAGAAATAATCCTGATGATATGTTTTGGGTGTTTTATGTGTATATTTTATTGTGATTAGTTGATGAATTGAGTAATCAGTTGACAGAAAAACAATTAACTGTTTTGAGGCATTTATTAAGAAAATATGTCAAAAATTCTCAGGTGTCAGATGTGAATGTTTTCTGCTCAGTCGTCAGTGACAGTGAACTGTTGAAACAAAACACAACATTTGAAGACGTCACTTTAAGCTTTGGGAAAATGATGTTTTTATTTTCTGCAGTCGACTGTGTGAGCACTTCTTCTGCAGGACGTCTGCACCAAAAACCATTTTCAACCTTCTAGGCAGAATGTTTTTAATGGAAAACCACTGATTAGCCTAATTCTTCATCATGTATTAATTTGATTTTTGCTCTTGGTGAAGAATCTTTGATTTTGTGCATCCTGAACAACCTCGAGTCTATTAGAGGTACACAAATAACACACCCACAAACACAAGGAGGAAACACACACAAACACTTTAATGATATATTGATTCAACCTAAAGATGTTTCACTACATTTCACTTGTTCACCTGGCTCGTCCTCTCTCTCCATCGCTCCATCAGCAGCTCTCTGATTGGTCATACCACATTAGACGTGCTGCAACACACACACACTCTTTCTGTGACTGTGTTGGCTTCACACATGTTTCTGAGGAGTGTTTAAATGTCAGAGGCCCCGAGCAATACATCGTCATTTACACTTTCTGTGAGAGTGTGTGTGTGTGTGTGTGTGTGTGTGTGTGTGTGTGTGTGTGTGTGTGTGTGTGTGCGTGCGTGGTCAAACAGCTGTGAAATAGACTCGCAGCTCTGTAAATTGGGTTCTGCTCTCTCAGATTAACACAACACAAGTACAAACATGGTCAAAGCAGGAGAGCTGCAACCAATGCAACTTCAAAAGCACTTTCTCTCTCTCTCTCTGTATCTGTGTCTCTCTCACTCACACACACACACACACACACACACACACACAAGCAGAAAGTGTGGCAGTGCAGGTAGTGTGTAACATTTCAATTATTTCCAATATCTGACCTATAACACCACCAGAAAACATGACATCAGTCTCCACATGTATGCTCACATGCAGGGCTGGAGGTGTGTGTGTGTGTGTGTGTGTGTGTGTGTGTGTGTCTGTATGTGTGTGTGTGTGTCCTTGCAGTAGCTGTTTGTGGTGTGTCCCCATCTCTCAAATCACCTGTCCACTGCAATCTAAGAGCATGATGTGAAGATCCACAGTCAGAGCCTCTGAATGCTCAAAGCAGATAAAGACGAAACAAGAAGGAGGGAGGGAGGAAGGAGGAGGGGGGTGGGGTGGGGTGGGGTGGGGGGGGGGGGGGGGGGGGGGTGGGGTGGGGGGGTTGTGGAGGGAGGGAGAGATAAGAGGATAATATAGAAGTGTGTTAAATAGCAGTGGCAGAAGAAAGAGCAGTGGAACATTAAAGTATGTTTCAGACAAGAGTGTCACAAATTGATTGGAGGGAAAGGCTAGGCGTGACAGTGTTTGTGAATATGAGAGTGTGTGTGTGTGTGTGTGTGTGTGTGTGTGTGTGTGTGTGTGTGTGTGTGTGTGTGTGTGTTTTCATGGCAAAGCAGCTTCCAAAAGTCGTTAACTGTTCAGAGACTTGAAAACAGTGAAAACACTGAACTTATCACTGAAAGCACAACGTGTGTAAACAAATGAGCTGTAATTAGAGTCATGTGACCTGTTGAAAACCCGACTGAAAACTTTATTGATATCAAATCATAACATAATCACAAAACTCCTACAAACTGCCTCCTCTTTACACTCGTAACACTGCAGAGCCACATCTGTACCTGTGTTACAGGAAGTAGACACAACTACGACTCCCAACATTTCACCAACACAGCCAATCACAGAGCTTCAAACTCAGCAGGTGGAAGCTAAAGATGATGGTGTTGAAAAATCTGCAGCTGATATTGATTCACTTTTGGCCTCTGGGTTAATTTTGGATGAATTCAGTTACCATGGCGACATGTTTTGTTCACAAATCCAACAATGAATCATTTTGAAGCTGGTTATGAGACGTTCACTCTTCACTCTGGACTCGTCTGTCCACATCACACTGAGGCTCCAGATGGATTTCACTGTCCCGTCTCCAATTTCAGCTCTGATACCATCAAGAGGAGGATCTGTACTCTGACTGTAGTACTTCAGAGGGGAGGGGAGAGGAGGGGAGGAGACAAGGAGAGGAGGAGACACAGAAAACACACAAGAGGAAGAAACCAGAGAAAAGAAAAGAGGAGAAGAAGGAAACAAAGAGGAGACAAAGGGAAACAAAACAAGAGGACCCAAGGAGGTGATAAATGATAAAAGAAGAGAGGAGAAGAGGAGAAAAGGGGAAAACAAGAGGAGAGGGAAGGAAGTGAGGAGAGAAGAAGTGCAGAGGGGAAGCAGGAGAGGAGATGAGGAGAAAAGACAAGAAAAGAGGAAATATGAGACGAGAGCTTGGAGAAGCAGAAAGCAGAGGAGATAATCTGTCCACAGAGGGAGGACAGTAAGACGCTTCCTCCTGACACAGCTTCACCTGTGTGTGTGTGTGTGTGTGTGTGTGTGTGTGTGTGTGTGTGTGTGTGTTGTCTCTCTCTGTCTCTGAGTCATGATTTACCAGAGTCAGAACTCAGTGGCCTCTTTATTAGGTACAGCTGCAGACCTGCTCCTTCATGCAAATCAATCACTCAATCAGCCAATCATGTGGCAGAAGAGATTCAGGTGTTGTTCACACCAAACATCAGAATGATGGGGGAGAGGTGGAGTGATTGATGGCCTGACCAGACTAGATGAAGGAGACGGTCTGGACCAGCAGGACCTCAGCAGCCCCCTGAGAGCCCCCCCCCCCCCCACCCACCCACCCACCCACCCACCCACCCACCCCCAACCCACCCCCCACCCCCCCAAGTCAGCTGTCAGCACAAATAAGAGGCTGCAGAGGAGGATGGAAAAATGTCACAGATGGTGGAGTCTCTGGTGTAAACAACAACACAAAGCACAAGTCACATCAGGCTGCTTCCACCAAAGAGCTGAGTCACTCTAACAGCCCCCCCTCCCTCAGACACCACACCTGAATCCAGGATCCTGGAGAACACCTTTGGGCTGTGGTGGAACAGGAGATTAGAAATAGAAATACTCTTCTGCTGAGATACCTTCACATGTGTGTGTTTGTGTTCATTTATTCATAAACTTTTGTTTAACTCTCATTATTCATGAGGTGAAATAAAAGATCTAAAACTTTCTCTGAGGAAACAAGAGACACACACAGACACACCGAGACGAGCTCCTGCAGTCCAACAACCTGATCAACTCAGACCGAAGTCGCTCCTCCTCCTGACATCTGCTGACACATCTGTAGCTCTGTGAAACCCACAGTTCAGTGCCTAATAAATGTCTTCTCAAAATAAAACTGCACATTTGAAAGTGTTTTTTTACTGTAACCAGCCCAGGTCACAGTAGTAAGATCTGGATATGCCACACCTGTCAGGTGGTGGATGATCTTGACAAAATAATTCTCACTGACACAGATTTAAACATTTGTGAACAAACTTTGAGAGAAAGAAAAAATCTTAGGTCTTTAATTTTTGCTCATGATAAACAGGAGCCTGTAGTTATACAGCTCGTCACTCGTCAAAGATCCCAGCTGATAGTGTTTTATATGTGTATACAGGATACACACACACACACACATATAAAACCAAACCAAGCCTTTGTTTACTGCAGATTATTCTCAGACACATTCCTGCAGTTTGTACAACTACAAAGATTTTCTCAAAAAAGTCTGACTTTAATGGGCTAGATTAGGATTAGCTCCAGGATTAGGATTTGGATTAGTACTTGGATTAGGATTAGCCTGGTGCTACATGATCCATCTTGCTCCATTCTGCAATTATGTTATATCAATATTATGTTGTTTTTCTCAGGAGACCATAAAAATCATGAACGTGGTTTGCCTCATCAGATCCAGTGTTAATGCATCAGGTGATGGGATTAATGGTTAAAACTAAAAGGTTTGGATTCGCAGTTGTGCTCAAGTCAAAATCATATAAACAACACAAAACAGAGGTTTTAGTGTAGGTCTGCAGGGAAACTGTGTAAATCAATATCAAAATTATAACAGATTTGTCTGCAAACATTTGATCTACGGTAAAATGTAAATCTAATTTCAACAAAATGATGAAAAACTGTTTGTACCCAAATGAATTATTAAAGAAATTGCCAGTAAGTGGCTTCAGAAGATGAAGATGAGATGATTCTCTGGGTAAATAAAACTCAATCTGTAAACGTCTTTAAAAATAAAACATGTATCTTGCTTTGAAAAGTATCTTGTAAATGAAAGTTCTGTACAATGTGAAAAAATCAGCATCAACAGCATAAGAAACTGGTGGTGCAAGGTTTTAAAAGAGCTAGTTTTAGGTGAGAAAGGTGTTGACAGGGTGAAGAGCCTTAAAGCTCCATCTCTCTCTGACCATCAGGGGGCGACTCCACTGGTTGTAAACAGTCTGATTGTATTGAAGTCTATGGGAAAATGTTTCTACTTCCCTCTGATTTATTACCTCAGGAAACATTTTCCTGATGAGTTTATGTCTCAGTCTCTAGTTTCTAGAGGAAAATAGACCATAAAGTAGGGGATGAATTAGGGCGGGGCTACATTGTGATTGACAGACTGTACCTGACAATCAGGATAGAGCACAGAGCAGGTCAGCTCCACCTCTCACTCCTCCTCAGCTCCACCTTCTTCTCCTTCTTCTGGTTTCCAAAAACCAAGATGGCGACGGACACATTAGAAACTGAGGCTTCAGCGCAGCAGCTCACAGACCAGTGGGTGACGTCACGGTGGGCGGAGACTTGGTGAGGAGCAGACGCAGCGACGTGTTATGGTCAGGGCTGAGGCTGAAACTGACCACTGGTGAGGTGAAACAGGAAGATGAATGTCTCAGACACTGGAGGTGGATCACACTGTGCTCAGTCAGGAGCCATTAAACCTCTGTAATGTGGTGTCATGTCTGGGGGGGGTGGACCATTTTAATGGTGCAACATGAAAATAAGAAATTCATCCATTCACTCTGACAGCATGAGAGCGTCTGGATCCCAGGATGCTGAGCTGCTGATGTGGACGTGAAGTGTCCAGAGTCATTACCATGTTCCACACACTCGGAGTTCAACCCACAGCCTCACAGAGCCTGTTCAGGTGCTGTCGGACACACCAGTGTGTGTGTGTGTGTGTGTGTGTGTGAGCAGTGTGTTTCTAACCACAGCGAGCGTCTGGCCCTCCTTCACTGCCTTCGGTTATTCTTCATGTCTTCCCTCGTTCTTTTCATTTTCTCTCTCTCTGTCACAACTCGGCCTCTTTTTCCTCTTTCCCCTCTCCTCTCTGAATCCCCCCCCCCGCCCACTTCCTCCCTCCAGTTCTGCTTTTGACCTTGTTAGATCATGTCTCAGTGGTGTGTGCACATATATATGTATGTGTGTGTGTGTGTGTGTGTTGTGTGTGTGTGTGTTTGTATAAGTGTGTGATGGAGAACGGACACTGGAGCGCACAGCGTTTTAATAAAACATTATGTGAGTGAGTGGTGTGTGTGTGTGTGTGTGTGTGTGTGTGTGTGTGTGTGTGTGTGTGCACCCCAGGGCAGGGCTTTGTGTGTATATCCTGTTGAGGCTGTGTGTGAGAAAGATAACAGGACAACCTAGGGCAACTCTCTAATTGGCCCGCACTCCTGCCCCGGATACTTGCTCTCTTTCTCTCTATATATATCTGTTCCCTTTCAAATGCTGCTCTCCTATTGCTTCTTCTTCTTCTTCTTCTGTGCCGTGAGGTACTGTGAGCCAGGCGATGCATTAAAGACGGGGGGTGGGGGGGTGGGGGTTCAGAGATGAGGGAAGGTGCCTCAGGTTACGAGGGTTAAACAGTCAGACTGAGTGTAATGAAAGTAGGAGACAGTTTATGTATGAACACAGTCAGAGCTGCTGCTCATGTGGTGTGAAGGATCTGGATTCAGAATCAGAATCAGAATCAGAATCTGAGTCCTGATGGTTTCAGGAATCCGTCCTTTGTCTCAGGTGGAGCGAAGTGTTCTTATTTTTAATTCATGAGGCTTTTTTCTGTTGTTTGTTCAGAGCTGATGTTCAAAGAAATTAGAGAGTAGCTTAACACTAAATCCAGTTTTTGGAGGGACTGATGGATCCTGGTCCCACAGCTCCTGAAGACCAAAGACAAAAATCTTTAAAAACACCTCACAAATATATACTTTATTTTTAATTTGTGCCTAACAGGAAGAAATAGTGACTTTGTTGGGGGCTACTTTCAGTGGCATATTAATCCACATGTGGTGCTGTCGTGAGTGTTTGGGGGCAGCAGGATGGTGTGTGTGTGTGTGTGTGTGTGTGTGTGTGTGTGTGTGTGGTTCTGTGGCTCAGAGGAATCACACACATCAGGCTGTGATACACAGGACAAGAGGTTCACAGGAGCTACTCTGTCCACATCTGACAGTTAGCAATTAGCTTAGCTTAGCTTCCTGTAAATGAATGAGCGGGGGAACAGAGATTTAAAGGTCCAAACAACTGCAGCTGAATGTGAATGAAGCTGTTTTGCTGGTTGTGGAGTGTGTTTTGTGGGAGGACTTCTTGAAGTCGTGCTCGTTCCTCTGGCTGTCAGCTGACCGGCCAACAGACAGCCCACTGCAGCCGGTCAGAGCCCCCCCACCCCCCGGTCCAACTCTCTCTCTGCCTGCACTGTCGTTTTCACTGCTTTCTTCTTGATGTGGTCGTTTGATGGTGAAACTCTGTATCCGTGAACCTGGTGCGAGCAGTGTGAACTTCTTCAGGTGGCTCCAGTGCACAGACTGTCGTCGTGGACTGGATCTACTGGAGAAATATCAGCTGTCAAAGGATTTAACATGTCAAACATTTGGCAGTTTTAAAGCCTCGACATCAGTTGCCTGTCGGTCCGTATTGATTTACAGATTCTTTCAAAGCGCTTGATGGTGTTGCAGCAGCAGCATATTTGTCTGACATGCTCCCAGTCTATGAACCAGGTCTCTCAGGCCCTGCGGCACTTTGGGTCTTTTAGTTGTTCCAAAGTGCAGGAACCAAAACTTTTGATTGAGGCAGCTTTTAGTTTTTCTGCTTCAGGTGCTGGTGTCTTCAAACCTAAAACCTAGAAGCTGCTGCTTTATTCTGGCTTTTGATTACAATGTTTATTTAATCATTTATTTAATTCTTTTCATGTTTTAAATAGTTTTATAGCCTCTCATTGATTTTATTTGTCATTGTCTGGTCTAGTTTTACTAGATTTTATTTATTTAGTTTTATTTGAAATATATATTTTTTATTGGCTCTGTTAAGACTTTTTCACAGTTTTTATTTCCTGTGTGCATTGATCTGAATTGTGTTGTTATCAGTTTGTCAGCACTAACCTGCATGAAAGTTTCTATCAGGGGACTAACACATAGAGACAAACACTCATTCATGTTTTTAGATGCCTTTATTTATTCATACTAAAGAGCTGGTACATGTACTCGGCTTGCACGCTCATGTCACAGTGATCTGGGATTATTTTCTCTCATTAACCTGCAGAGCTGCTGCAGAAGTTTTTCCTCTGCAGCTGCTGAACCACGCCTCAAACTGAAACACCATGAGCTGCACAGAGCATTAAGCCAAGTGTGCTTCCAGCAGCTGACGCCTGCCTCATTTCACACAATCAATAAGCCTGAATGTGAGGAGGTGAGAGCTGCTCCTCAGAGACCAAACATGCTCATTTAACTGACTGCATTAAAAACGGAAACACTTCAGTGGCTGGAGAGTTTATTCATGGGGCTGGAAGCACATGTTTCCCGTGCGCCCCCTGAACGCATCGTCAGAAATGCTCTGCATAAGAAGGTGGCTCGCAAACCTCGGCGGTGCTGAGCTACCTTCATTTAGCTTTCTGGACATATTCAGCTAAATCCTGGTGCATGTTCTCTGGCTGCATTGTCCTACTTCAAAGCTCAGTGTGGATGTGGAGAATGAGAATGTTCCGCTTGTCCTGTAGGAAGACGAGCCCATTGTTGCTTAATCTTTTCCTTCTGTCAGGGATGAAGATGTGGAGAGTTCCCTCCAAATTCAGCTGAAAGTCAATGACAGTTATACAGTAACTTTAAATGAAATCAGTGCAGGACAGTGTAGTTCAGCTGCAGGGGGAGTCCCGGTGGAGCTGGGGGGAACATCAGGCCTCACACAGGAATCAGTCACACGTACAGATTTAGTCTGAAGTGGAACTCTTTTCATAAAATGGAGCAGACTTTGTGTAAGTCACATACAGATACTCAGATCACACGCTGACTGAATCCTGATGCTTTCATCTGAAGGAACGTGTTTCTGAAATCAACAGAAAAAGAAAAGCTACTGTGAAGTTTTCTTGTAAACAGATGTTTCTGTCCTGGACTCAGTGTTTCTCACCCACACTTGTGTGCTGACATTTCCGTCTTTGTAAAACATCTTAAAAGCCTTGTTAATATTTTAATTCCACCATTAAACATTCATGTTTGCTCAGTAGCCGCTCTTTGCCTCGTCTCCTTTGTTGGCACATTTCTGCGATTGTTGCTGCGTTTCCACCAACAGTCGCTGACGAGGAGAAGCATGAAACTGACGGAGGGATGTGAATCTTGTTGTCGCCCTGGTGCCTCTCAGCTCCACTGTATGTTCTGCTCGCTGCTTCAGCGTCACAGTTTAACCTTTAATGACACGAAATTGACACATCTACAGGTAAATAGATGAGAGGTGAACTCTGGGTCTTTGTGTGAGTCTCTGTCCAGGTGAACTTCCTCTTTTATGAACCTGAAAGTGTGACATCATCACCTGCACACCTGGTATTCTGGTGTCCATCACGTGATGCTGGAAGCTTGATGAAATGATGATACTTCAGGACTAGTTGGTAAGCAGCTGTAGCTGATGAGCTAACAGCTAATATACCAGACAACCAGGGCACTGTCAGCAGCTGTGAAGAGTGATTGCATCACAGCGGCGCCACCAGGGCGTCACATGTTGAGGCTCCTTAAAATTCCAACAGCTGGATCCTCTGTGGCCAAACATATCCCAAGATTCATTCCCGTCGGTAATGACAATAAGCCTGAGGATCACACTGTTAAATCTAGGTGTTGTGTTTCAGCTCAGTTTAACAGCAAACAGTAAAACTGTTAAAACCGAGGGCCGTAAAACGTGTTGTTATGGTTGCTAGACGACAGGAACCACACTTTGCGACACCAACTGTGCCCGCCCTTACCGTTGTGTCGCTAAGTGAAAATCCTCCATAGGCCAGACTGTCTCATTTCAGTTCGGCCCTCGTGAAGGGCCACACCTTCGTAGACCACCCCCTGAACTGGGACACAGCTACAGTTATGGTCACAATTGCTTTCAGAGCTAGCTCGCTTGCTAACTGTCAGTGTGGTCGCTCATTAAGCCGTGTCATAACTGTGCCGCGCAGCTAATAAGCTACGATCGTTTCCTCCATTAAGAACTCTAAGATCACTGTCCAGACAGTTTGCTGTTGGTCAGTGTTTCACATTCTGACTCATTCTAAATGCGGGTGTGACTCCTGGCTCCTGCTCATTAACACACCACTCTCTGACAGCAGGACTTCTGCACAGAAGTGAGTGAACGTTTCCCACAGATGGAGGAAGGCTGATGATCAGATCTCACAAACACACGCCTGCGTATGAGCAGGTGGGATTCAGCGAGTTTACAGAAATGTGTGCAGCTTGTTGTAAAGTTAATTGTGGCTGTAATAGTGCACAAACAATCGAGGTGTCTGATCTGAGAGAAGTTTACTGTTTGTGAGTGAATTACAGCTCAGAGCCCCCCCCCCCGCAGATATGACCGACTTCATCCTCGCCTGTCTCTTCCTCATCTCTGTCTGTCAGACGTTTTCTGCATCACTGCATTAAGTGGAAAGTTTTGAGGTAGTCGACAGTCGAGTGGAAACCTTCTGCACAGTGGAAACTTTGACTTTGGTGGTGCAGCATGAAAACTATAAAAGTTGAAAAGTTGCTATATGTTATAAGTTTTCTATTGCTACATAGCTAATGTAGCATTAGCAGCTGTTTACTTACCAGTCTAGAAGAAATGTAAATTCAGCATCAAACTTTCAACTACTTCTATCACTTCCACTGAAGTTAGCATGCTAACCAGCTAGCCCCAGCCTGGTCAGACTGTGTCATCACTTTCTGATACCGAGTCACTGTAGCGTCCAGTCTGCACTGGAGACGTAGCTGCTCAGAGGGCGTATTGTGAACACAAAGATGGCTGAAGCCCTTGGTAAGTGATCACGCTTGGCGGCAGAGAAAACTTACATATAGCACCTTTAAAGTGTGAGTATCTAAAGGTGTTGAATGTTGAGTTGACACTCTGTGGTGAAAGCCTTCATAAGGCCTCGACTGCACTGATCCTGGAGTCAGCTGAGTGTGTCGGCTGCTTTTACACTCAGTCGCCAAGGAAATGTACCGTATCTGGTTTCATTCAGCAGCAACGGACCAGCTCCTCAATACGAAATCAGCCTCTCCTGGAAACATACAGCTACAGTACTGTTTATCTATACAGCTCAAGGCTGTGTGTGTGTGTGTGAGTGTGTGTGTGTGTGTGTGTGGATAGTGCACTGCCAGTAGACAGAAAAACGTTTTCAGAAAAACATGTTCCATTAGAGCAGACTTTGTCAGTGATAATAAAATACTCTACAGCACTACAGTACTTCCCATCTTGTAAACTCCTACATGTAGAGTACACAGAGAGACTGAGTGTGTGTGTGTGTGTGTGTGTGTGTGTGTGTGTCTGCGTGTGTGGGTGTGTATGTCCGTGTGGGTCTGTGTGTTTGTGTGTGTGTGTGTGTGTGTGTGTGTCTGCGTGTGTGGGTGTGTATGTCCGTGTGGGTCTGTGTGTGTGTGTGTGTGTGTGTGTGTGTGTGTCTGCGTGTGTGGGTGTGTATGTCTGTGTGGGTCTGTGTGTGTGTGGGTGTGTGTGTGTGTGTGTGTGTGTGTGTGTGCATGTATGGGTTTGTATGTCTGTGTGGGTCTGTGTGTGTGTGTGTGTGTGTGTGTGTGTCTGCGTGTGTGGGTGTGTATGTCTGTGTGGCTCTGTGTGTGTGTGTGGGTGGGTGTGTGTGTGTGTGTGTGTGTGTGTGTGTGTGTGTGTTGTCAGTGTTTGTGTTCAGTCAGATGATCACCAAGGTTATCTTCAGGGGAAACAACACGGTGTGAAGCTCAAACCGAGCACACTGATACTGAAGAAAAATACTGTGATGCACACACACACACACAGACACACACACACACACACACACATTGCTGTGGCCATATTCATATTTAATTATATCTGACATCACAGATGGAGGTGATGACAGCTCACAGTGGTGGCCTCTCTGTCACCTCTCTCTCATTGTGATGATCCTCAGTACTTTAGTTCAAGGGGTAAAGAGACATTTATTCACTGCTGCAGCTCTTCAGTTATCAGCCCTGTTTGTTATCACCGGACCATCAGACAGCGACCTGATGCTTCCAGACATTTCAGTCAGTCAGAGTCAACAGTCTTCATGAGACTGACATCAGACAGGAAGGTGTCTTCTGTTAAAGTTGACCTCCACTGATTTTACACCTGTGTGTGCGTTTCTAGGTGCTGGGGAGTACGACTGTGTGAAAACAGGAAAGACCCTCAGATGAAAAGTGTTTCACCTCATTAACATCCACATGATGTTTTTATATATAAGTGAAATAATCAGTCGACTCCATGACTGAGTGTTTCCACCTTGAACCAATGACAGTCTCATAAAAACAGGTTCAGACAGTCAGGGATTCATCCGTCATAGAACCTCAGGAACCAATCCTGTCAACCTGTGGGGACGGGGGGCGGGGCTAAATACACTTTGTCAGTACAGAGAGCCAGAGTTAGCATTAGCACAACCACTAATACTGTGTCAGCCACTGCCAGTTACAAGCTAACAAACAACATAAACAAATAAAAGATGCTAACTACGCTAACGGTTCTGATCCGTCTGCTAGTCTCTGATTCTGGTCTCAACAGACTCCTCATCTGAGTCTGGGTCTGACTGAGGCTCCAACATGAGGCTGAGTCTCTGATGTTTCCTCCTCTAACATCTTCATCCTCTCTGCTCTTTCACCTGGACACCTGGAGCCAGCAGGTGGTGGGCGGGGCCAAGGCTTGATCCAGGTGTCTCAACCAGGAAGTCAGAGTAGATGAGCTTCAGACCAGTTTTTATGTGAAACTGGTTCAACTGTCGCCACTTGATCTCCGGATCTATTAGCATCTAATAGCATAACACATACCAAAGTCTGAACCAAACTGTTGGCGGTTGAGTTGCATTGTGGGTAATGTATGCACCAGGTTTTGACAGAAGAATGTGTGGTTCACAGGTTTGAATGAAGGAGGTCGTGAAACAAAGCTTGGAGGAATATGAGTGAAAAACATCAGCTGATGATGGCTGATGTTGTAGCTCAGTGGTGGTGTCTGGACCAGCTTCCTGTTTTGGTAGTGAAATTACAGCCGGCCAGTTTTGCTTTGTAGGAAACATTTGATTTCACCTAATAGGAGACAAGTTGTTGCTATTTCATTGATTAAAAAATGAGGAGTTCACAGCTTTAACTCAGGGAAATGTCACCATGCCACACTTTAAAGGGCTCTCCCAGGACAAGGCTACAGTTGTCTTCCCCATTAGACTTGTGTAATTGGATGTGTTGCATTGGAACTCAGTGGTGTCCACATATGTGTGTTGGCACTTGACACTGTGATGTGACATTCACACATGTGATCAGACCTCACTGTCAGTGTGTGCATGAGAGGCTGCCTCCCTCTCTGTGGTTGTGACTGGTCTGTGAAGGTGGCAGACATCAGCTCACGTCTGTTCAGGCATCAGAGGAAGATGCTTCACACTGACACTGTGCTCCTTCGTTCTGTTCCTGCAGCTGATGAACTTTCACATGCACATTCAACTTCTGTAGTGGTTGGGAGGTAATTCCTCTCCAACCTGCAACTTGCATTTATTTAAATACCTCTTCTTATAGAAGAATTTATATAAAATAATTTGAAGGTCAGGATGGATGGATGAAGACAACAGAGGAGGTTAGAGCTTCAACTTCATCCAGAACTCTTGTACAGGTGTTGGATCAAAAAGCAAAGTGAAGTCAAAAGTCAGACAAAAGATCCAGACTGACTTCAGCACAGCAACCTTTCAGTCTGACAGAGTGAGCAGTGACGACCACACCAGTGAAGACCTTTCTGGAGCCGTCACACTGACAGCTCTTCTTCCTGTGCAGGATGAAGAAGCTCAACACAGACACTAAGAAGCTCTGCAGCCGGGTGATGATACTGTTGATAGTGCAGACGCACTATCAACAGTATCATCACACACTGCCGAGTGTTTCTGGTTTCAAAAACTCCAGCAGAGTGAGACGTCTTCTCTCTAATGATTGTGTGACGTCAGTTTCAGGAGTCACATCCTCCAGTTATTATTTTATAATTATTATCATTTTCACTCATATCAGATCAATACTTTAAGATCAAATGTTATAGTTTCAAATTAGAAGAGTTTCAGTATTTTCATCAAGTCTCAGTGATTCAGATTTAGCAGCTACAGCTTTTATTTAAATGTGTCAGATACATATTTTATCATGTAGATCAGATCAGACTCAGTATCTGCAGATACCCAATATTAAAGGACTTGGATCTGGATCAGGGCCAAAAGACTTGATCAGGACCACCCTAATTAAAGCTCCATATTTTACTCTTCTCCCTGTTTTATCTGAAGTGTTGATCTCCATCAGAAGATATATCTGTGGTTTTAAGAACCAAAAACCATCTCAGTGTAGTTTTACATCCTCTCTCTCAGGCTTCTCTCTGGAGCTCCAGTAACAACAGGTCAGTTAACCAATCAGAGGAAGGGCAAGGTTGGATGTTGGGTCCAGGTGGGCGTGGCTGAGGGTGGTGCTCTGTTGTGACATCACAAAGTTCCAGAAGTCCTGACGGCTCGTTTTAAGGCTCAGTTTGTGAATACAGACATTACATTTTCTGCAAAATGTATTTTTTCTAAAGGGGATTAGTTGTATATGAACACAGATTTTTTTGGTTTCCCACTTGGTTTTGAGTCTGAAAACCATCAGACTGATCGTTGAAGATGCTGCTGGTATCCTGAGAGTTAGAGAGGTTAACATTTCACATATTTCCATAAGCAGGCGTTCAGACGAAGCACATGAGCCCTTCAGCAGAGGACACTCGTCAGCTGAGCATGTGTCCCTGTGATGTATGGTAACAGATGAACAGAGATCAATTACACATCCTCATCTGTTCTCCGTCGGTTTATTACAGCCCACTTAAGCTCCACTTAAGATTTTATCAGCTCATACTCACACCAGCCTGTTATCAGTAAACACCACGATCACATGTCCACAGCTTCACTGACTCAGGATCGTTTCCACTCAGCCACTGACTGTGATTTTATTTTCACTAATATCTCCTTATTTTTAACATTTGTGCGTCAGTGAAGCTTTGTGCTCTTGCATTAACACAATAACTGCACCGCAGCTGACATTATAAATGTATTCCACATGCAATCACTTAATTCACTGATGTACTGAACAAGGTCACAGGCTTGGCAGCGTGCACCAGTCTACAGGACTGTTAATAAAGACCATGAGGACGAGATGTGTTGATGGTGCACATCCACACTGCTCCTGATAAGTGACAGGACTCAGGGTCAGAACATGTTTCAACAAGGGAGTTTAAAGCTCCAGATTTTAACTTCTCCAGTGTTTTATCTGAAGTGTTGATCTCCATCAGAAGATATATTTGTGGTTTCAAGAACCAAAAACCATCTCAGTGTAGTTTTACATCTCCTCTCTCAGGCTTCTCTCTGGAGCTCTGGTAACAACAGGTCAGTCAGCCAATCAGAAGAGAGGATCTGAGGGTGCTGACTGCTTTGTTGTGACATCACAAAGTTCCAGAAGTCCTGACGGCTGGTTTTAAGGCTCAGTTTCTGAATACAGGCTGTGTGCATTTCTCTGTGGACTGATGCTTTGATACTTTCACAGTGTTAATATAGAACCTAGACCTGCTTTATAATCACAAACACATGGACATCTACCTTTAGACTGGATGGAGCTTTAACTTTTTCTGGTTTTCAGAGGTTACCTGCATCCACTGTCCACACTGACTCTTGTTTTACAACCAGCTACATTTTTTTCCCACTGATTCTGAGTCTGATGGTTCAGCTATTGTGATGCTGTTTGGAGAAGCCTCAGTTTTCCCTCTTGACCCCCATAAATATTGATTTCCAGATGTTGTTTTCAGATTCAATGAAATTCAGCAGAACTTTACTCAGCTGCAGCCGCTCACCACCAAATACACCAGGTCAACAAATATACTGAAGAAAACAATGAAGAAAAATCCTGTTAATTACAGATATGTGGTAACACAAAGTAAGGAAGCTGCACTGTGGCGTTAGTGAATAAATAAACAGTTTGTAATTATTGTTAACACCAGTAACACAGTGTAGCAGGTCAACTCATCCACTGAGCACAAACTGAGGAATTATTCTTTTATCGTTAAAATTGCCTTTTTGTGTCCAAGACTGTAAATTTAGCTAAATCTTCTCTTTTTGTTCAGATTCATCTTTGTCGAAGATGAGTCCCTGCTCTGAAGCTGGGAAACCCTGTAACCCCTGCCTGGACGCAGCGAAGGCGTGTAACCTCAATGAGACGTGTAAACGCCTACGATCTGCCTACAATTCCATCTGCAGCAAGGCCATGCCCCCACAGACCTCCCTGGGCAATCAGGAACCGTGCAGCCGGAAAAGGTGTCAAAAGGTGGGTGCAGTGATGTCTTAGCAGATTCAGTTTTATGTCTGTATTAAATGATGTGATATGAATACACTGCTGCAGAATAAAACCTGATGCTGTTCTGTCAGTTTTCTACTAATAAACTTTATTAAAAATATTTCTGTTGTACAACATCGTGCACTGTCACCACAAAAAGAAATGTTATATGTAGGAAAGTTAAAAAATGCTGTCACCTCAGCAAAGTCTGTTTTTTAAATACCAAATATAAAATATATTGAAAAATTTATAAAATAATGTGCAATATAGAATAGAATAAGAATAATATAATTAAATACAATTATAATACATTAGATGAATATGCATTTTTTTCTTGCATAAATCCAAAGAAGTCTCAACTCAAGCTCCACTTTTTAGCTTTTTCAAAAACTTTCAACTCTATTGCATGGTCTTCATCTGTCAACCGACACAGGCGAGAAGCTCTAAAATCTACTGAGCTTTCATGTAAACGTGTGATGCATTTGAAAACTCAAAAAAAATAAATAAATAAAATAGTAAGAGGACCTTGAGTTGTGTTAAGGTTTCAAAGGATCTGCACAAACATTAAATCAGAAATCTCACCTGAGAGAGAGGAAAGCCTGGCGGAGTGACCTGCAGCTGATTCGCGGCGTCCTGAAGGTCATGAGATCATGGACAGACCTCTGCACAGTCCGATGATCTCATGACACCAACACTGACACTGTATCAGCTTCTGTCTGCAAAAGCTAAATGCTGATTTAAGGCTAAAAGGTTATTAACATTTCATTTTCTTCTTCTCTTCCTCTTCTCTATTCATGACTAAATGTTGAAGCTGTTACTGTGCCCGCTAAAAGCCATGAATGTAATTTATTTTCCTCGTCTTTGCTTTTACATAATCACTCTGTGGTTGCAGGAATCCAACGGTATTAAAGGTTTGACCTTTGCTCTGCTAATTTCTCGTGCCCTAGTAATTTCTTGTGCTCTGGTGAATCTGCTTTTACTGGTAAACTGCAGCTCCGATATGAAATCCAATATGTGTCTGCCTGAGCCACTGAAAGGCTCCAAGATTTTAGAAAGTGGAATATAATATGTTCTTATATGTATTTACTGTTGTTGTTTAGCACCTGACAAAACTTATGCAAAGCACTGTCATTAGTTAAAGGAGCCTTTGAAATGGGACAGCCTATGCAGAGGAGAAGCTAATGCTAATACGTGTACTGCACAACAAACCTACTGCGAGTGTGACTCATTTACCTCTGGACTCTCTCACTCTGTGATAAGCCCCGCCCACAAGCTGTGATTGGACAGTTGAGTGTTTTTCATTTTGGCATTGATGATGCGTTTCCATCTCACAAGAAAAAAAGCTCCTTCTCCCCTCTTCATGAAAACTACGGACAGTGTTTAATATTCATATGGGCAGTTTGTTGAAGCTGCTCTGCTGCTGAAATTCTCTGAACCTCTTCACTGTTTCCTGCGTTAGCAACTGATTTTAACGGGTATGAAAAATGAAAAATTCATGTTACAATAAAAGTTTTTTGTGTTAAAAACTACAGAAGCCCTGAATGGCAAGTGATTTTTTTTTTGCCAGGATAATTTTTTTAAGTCTATGTTTTTTTCATCTGTTAAAACAACCCATGAGAGGTGTGGGTTTTTTTTTAAATGAACTTGCCTGTCAGGCTGTAATCAGCACATACAAAAAAGGGAAAACATAGAGCAACATGTATTTTGTCACTTTTTTAGGCTTTTTAAATTTTCCTTTTGGTTAAATGTATATAAATATAAACAACATGTAAAAGATTATTTTCTTTATTCTTATTTGATTTTTTATTCTGTGCGTCTCAGGCCCTGCGTCAGTTTTTTGAGCGAGTGCCATGGGAGCTGAGTTACCCCCTGCTGTTTTGCTCCTGCCCCGACCAGGCGTGTGCCGAGCGCCGCCGCCGCACCATCGTCCCCTCCTGCTCCCACCAGGAGAGGCACAAACCCACCTGTCTGGAGCTCCGACACATCTGCCGCTCCGACGCGCTCTGCAGGTGAGCAGTGCGGCTTCAGCAGCCAATCAGGTGTGATCGTGACCTGCCATGATTTTTATTTTTTTTACATTATTCACACTTTTCAGCTTGATGCAGCTTGTTTCACTGATTATTATCTAGAGAGAGGAGGAAGTAATCAGTGAAATCAGCTGCTCAAGTGTTTAATTGGAAAGAAGTCCTGCAGACACTTGGGTCAAAATTGCATGTTTGATTGATAACTACTGGCTTTAAAGGTTAGAGATGCCTGAAGTGGGGGAAGTGAATGAGTAACGCCTCCACTCCCTCCCTCTGTGACTGTAGTTGAGGTGCCCTTGAGGAAGGAGTAGCGATTGATTGGTCGACTTCCCCTGGATAAATATATGTTGAACCCAGTGGTGGAGGCAGGAAGTGAAGCTTTCTGAGGAGGCAGAGTTGAAGAACGGGGCAGAGGAAGTTGAGAGGAGGGTTGGTGTAGCTGCAGAGAGGAAAAGAGGCGTCAGCGCTTTACTGCATATGTTGCATACTCTGCATTGTGATGTGTTTTTGACAGCGCCTGAAAAGGATCTCTGTCAGATCAAAATCTGTTCACTTAAATGTGCTGAGAGTTATCAGAGCAGCGTATGACTTGCCTTTGTTTTATTTTGGCGGGGTGGCTTTACCCTTGTCTGACACACACTGTCTCTGAGCTCAGAAACCTCACAGCAGAGATACACAACATGTCATGAACATAAACACACATTAAAAACATGCAAAATTCAGGTTGGTGATACAGGAGGGAAGAGGGAGGAGGGAGGAGGGGGGCAGGCAGCAGTGAGGAAGAAGAGCTCAGAGACTGAATGATAAGGAGCACCTGAGAAACACTGCAGGTCAGAGACAAATGTGATTGGAGGATGTCGAGAACATGTGACTGTAAAAAGGCTCCATTTATCTGCTGCAGCTGCCTGTCACAGCTGTGAACCTACACACGTACAGACCAATGGATATATTCAAAGTGTAAGTCTGGTGTTGTCCTGTATTTTTCATATTGTCAACAAAATCAAACCAATAATGTGAAACATATAGTTTCATTATTAATTTCCTCAAACATTGTAGTTTTTATCAAACAGAGGGAAATAGAGACTTTGTTTGGGACTATTTTCAGAGGCGGACTGACAGACAATTGGTGCTGTAGTGAGTATTTGCGGCAGCAGGACGGTGTGTGTCTGAATAAACTACAGTGTGTGTGTTCATGGTGATGAAGGAGCATGTGACCCAGTGACACAGAGACTCACTGATGTGTGTCGGTATGTGTCGGTGTGTGTCGGTGTGTGTTGTGGGGCTCTGAGGCTCAGAGGAATCAGGATCAGGTCCAGTCCAGAACTGGTTTTTGTAGGTGGAGCTGAAAAGTGGATCAACAGAAAATGATTTTAAGAATAAACCGACCACCTTAAGTTTTCACTGTTGGTTAATAAAACAAGACGCCTGAAGACGTGATCTTGACTCTGAGAAATTCAATTTTTTCACTATTTTCTAACATTTCACAGACAAAATGATTCTTGAATAAGAAAATAATCTGTTGATTGGTTGATAATGAAAATGATCATCAGTTAGTGACTGAGCCTGAGCAGGTGAAGACATGAAAAAGCAAAGAAATGTGAACCGTTATGGAGTGTACTCAGGCTGAGCCCTGTGAAATCACCTGCAGCAGCCTCTCATTCATTCAGCCTGCAGCTCACATCGTCTCACTGCCTCACACCCACCCAGGTGCTGGTGTGTTTCTGTTTTTCTGCTGCACATTTTCAGCATTTCGCAGCCTCACAGTCGAGGCCAAGGTCACAGCAGCGCTGTCAGTCGCTCTGATGCCTGAACATCTTCAGTAATTAGAAAACTACATGTGAATAAGAGTTTTTTTTTCTCATAGAGTTCAGAGATTCTTCTGAGTGTCTCACAATCTGAGAGAAAACACGTGAGAGTGTGTGTGTCTGCACACACACAAGGAAACCTGTTAAAGCAGCACAGAGAGCTGCTTTAACAGGTTCCCTTCACAATGCTGTGTGTGTGTGTGTGTGTGTGTGTGTTGTGATAAGTAGCAGCTGTGCTCCGTCGTCAGAGTCGAGGTCAAGAACTTTTAATTAGAGACGAATGAGTTTAAAAGACTGAGCTGAGCTATTGTTGTTGGACAGAATCAGTTCTAACCAGAGCTGATCATATTGTTGACTTGATGATGCAGAGCAGCACAATGTGAACACACAACATCACAACATCATTGATCGCTTTCCCAGCCTTAATTCTATTTTACTTTGTCTAAATACTTTCGAGCCCAGATTTGCTGAATGTATCCGGGCTAAACATCCAT